>NC_138156.1:217500-460000 GCF_964199315.1 Orbicella franksi | reverse complement strand
GCCGGCCTTTTGCATGTATTTGTATATTTACTCGTAAAACTCTTTGTCGTTGTCGTATGAAGAAAATGTATAGGAAAATTGCAAATGAAAAGAATAGGGTTTAGTGATAAAGGGTCAGATCGAATCAAGGAATGAGCTGAAACCAACATAGTTCACTTGACAATTGTATGTCGGGCTTAAAAGTGGACAACGTTAAAAATTATACAACACTAGTTTTATTAACACCATAGGTAAATGACATTGGTCACTGTTATGGAAATTCATATTTTAGAGTCAGCTTTGTATAAAGCAATGATTATGCATACATTCCTGGGAACTGCAAAAAATGATTTGGAACAAACGTTCTAAGTGTAGTGTTCATTCCGTGCAATGGGGTATAAATAAAACGTTCTGGAAGAAAAGACACCTTATTTTATACCAGTGATGACAAGCACAAAAGTCATATGGGTACCCAGGTTAAAAATATTTGAATAACTCTATTAATTAATACCAGCTCTCATTTAAAGGAAAAAGTTATGAGAATAAAATAAAAGTTGTCTGTACATGCCTTCACTGTTTAGACTGAGAGTCCTAAAGCTTTTTTAGCATGTATTCGAATACCTTGTGACGATAAGCCCGCCACCCACCCCACCCCGCGCCGTATTGTTTTCACTCAGCGGCTGGTCAGCGGTCACGTTTATGAGGTAAACATGGCGATCACTTCCTGATTACCTTCCTTGTCGATCAGAAAATCAAAATACCAGCGAGGTATTGCCTCGAAGATGAAGCAGTTCTGTTATTTGATTCGTACTTCACATTTGAGTCGAAGCTTAGGTGGCACAGGTTAATTCTTACGGTGGAATCGACGAGGGGAATTCGAACACTAGTTGTAGTGTTTGAATTGTTGGAAGAAATGGTCGCATGGGGATGTAGGAATGGTAAGTTTAACGAACAATTTCAAATTTTGCCGCTGGAATTGGAAGTAAAGTTCATTTGAATGCTTTCGTATATATTTCTGACGGTTTTAGATCTACCTGCTCGATTTATATCTGCTACGCTTCATGTTGACGAGTCCCTCAAAATGGACGGGCAAACTTGAAGATTGCCGAAAATTAGGTAAGTTCACGGAGTTATAAAGTTTTAGTAAAGGTCGGGCCACAAAGTTTTTTTCTGTAAATACCTTTTCTATGGCACCTAGTTCCTAGCTATGTTCGTTGGATCAGTTAAGAACGCCTCACTTTTTCAAAAATTTACTTTGAATTTGATCGGTTTTCGCGTGTGTGACTTAAGCGAACCGATAAGGTGTCAATAAAGTCTTCCTGTTTTCTTGATTGAAAGATGATGTTCACGAAAGTCGCCTCGATGGATAAGATAGAGTTAATATACATAGCTGTGGTATTTGTTTTTTGCTGAGTCCCGTAGTTTTTTGTAAATTGTCCTCCAAAGTTGTCTCAAATTTAAGTCTTAAAAAGTGTCACGAGAGGCCTTCGCTTGATTGAAATTTAATTTCCGTAAAACTCTGAAAAATAAAGAGATCCGATCAAACGGATTGTGGTTTTAGTATAGGTACATGAATGTCTTACAACACACAAGAAATGAGCTAAATCTGTGTCTCAAGCAAAATCGACCGGACCGCTCTTACAGAGACACTCTCTTAAAAGATATTTTCCACTCCCGGGGACTCTAAACTAACTCATGATGGCCTTGGTTTTCAGTGAAATTGAGAGAGGAATACTTTTTGAACGCTCACTTTCGAGCTTCTGGACCGAAATATAGCCTTACTTCACTTTCAGACTCAAAGAGTAGCCGAGACCGCCTTACGCGAATCGTTATTTTGACCAACTTCGTCTCGATTTGGCGGAACTTGGAGGATATTTTCCAGTTCCGGGGACTGTAAACTACTTCCTTAGGGCCTTGCTTTGCAGTGAAATGGGCACAGCATAACTTTTTGAACGCTCACTTTCCAGCTTCTGGGCCAAAATATACAGCCACGTCAGTTTAAGACTAAAAGAGTAGCCGAGACTGCTTTACGCGCATCGTGATTTTCACAAACTTCGGCTCGATTTCCCGGAACTTGGGGGATATTTTGATGTCCCGGAGACTGTAAACTATCTCCTGATGTGGCTTGGTTCGCGGTGAAATGGACACAGCAAAACTTTTTGAACTTTTACTTTCGAGCTTCTCGGCCGAAATAAAGCCCCAGTTCACTTTAAGTATCAAAGAGTAGCCGACACCGCCTTACGCCCATCGTGATTTTTACAATTTCGGCTTAAGTTGCCAGAACTTAAGGGATATTTTTTAGTCCCTCGGACTCTAAACTAACGCATGATGGCCTTGGTTTTCAGTTAAATTGAGAGAGCAAAACTTTTTGAACTTTCACTTTCTAGCTTCTCGGCCGAAGTATAGCCCCAGTTCACTTTAAGGATGAAAGAGTAGCCAAAACCGCCTTACGCGCATCGTGATTTTGACAAAATTCGGCTCGATTTCCCCGAACTTGGGCGATATTTTGCAGTCCCGAGCAGTCTAAACCAACTCCTGATGGCGTTGGTTTGGCGTTAAATGGACGCAGGAAAACTTTTTGAACGCTCAGTTTCGAGCTTCTGGGCCGAAATATAGCCCTACTTCACGTTAACACTGAAAGAGTAGCCGAGACCGCCTTACGCGCATCGTAATTTTGACCAATTTCGGCTCGATTTCCCGGAAGTTGGCGAATATTTTCTATTCCCGCGGTCTCTAAAGTGACTCCTGATGGCCTTGCTCTGGAGTGAAATGGACACAGCACAACTTTTTGAACGGTCACTCTCGAGCTTCTGGGGGGAAATATTGCCGGGACCGCCTTACGCGCATGGTAATTTTGTCGAACCTCGGCTTGATTTCCTGGGACTTGGAGGATATGTTCCAGTCCCGGAAGCTCTAAACTAACTCCTGAATGCCTTGGTTTTTAGTGAAATGGACACAGGTAAAAGGAGCGCACGCTCGGTTTCCAGGTTGTAGGCCGAAATATAGCCCCACTTTATTTTAAGACTGAAAGTGTAAACGAAACCGCCTTAAGCGCATCGAAATTTTTAGCCACTATGGCTTGATATGCCAAAACTTGGGGGATATTTTCCAGTCCCGGGGACTCTACCCTAACTCTTGATGGCCTTAGTTTTCAGTAAAATGGTCACAGGTAACAGGAGCGCACGCTCGGTGTCGAGCTTCTAGGCCGAAATGTAGCCCCAGTTCATTTTAAGACTGAAAGAGTAAACGAAACTGCCGTACGCCTATCCTAATTTTAAGAAAGTATGGCTCAATTTGCCGCAACTTGGAGGATAGCTTCCAGTCTCGAGGATTCTAAAATATCTCCTGATGGACTTAGTTCTTAGTGAAATGGACACAGGTAAAAGGAGCGCACGCTCGGTGTCGAGCTTGTAGAACCGAAATATAGCCCCACTTCATTTTCGGAGTAAACGAGTAGCCGAGACCGCCTTACGCGCATCGTGATTTTGAGCATCTTTGGCTCGATTTTCCGGAATTCGGGCAATATTTTGCAGTCCCGAGGACTCTATGTTAACTCCTGATGAACTTAGTTTTCAGTGATATGTACACAGGCAAAAGGAGCGCACGCTCGGTGTTGAGCTTCTCGGCCGAAATATAGCCCCACTTCATTTTAAGACTGAAAGAATAGCCGAGACTGCCTTACGCGCATGGTGATTTTGAGCAACTATGGCTCGATCTGCCAGAATTTGGAAAATATTTTCAAGTCCCAAGGACTCTAAACTAACTCCTGATGGCCTAAGATGTCAGTGAAATGGACACAGGTAAAATTAGCGCCCGCCCGGTCTCAAGCTTCTGGGTCGAAACATAGCCCCCCGTAATTTTAAGACTGAAAGAGTAGCCGAGACCGCCTTACGCACATCGTGAGTTTGGGCCACTTTTGCTCGATTTCCCGCAAGTTGGCGAATAATTTAAAGTCCCGGGGACGCTAAACTAACTCCCGATGACCTTGGTTTGCAGTTTAATGAACACAGCAAAACATTCTGAACGCTCACCTTCGAGCTTCAGTGCCGCAATATAGCCCTCCTTAAATTTAAGACTGAACGACTAACCGAGAGCCCGTTACGCGCATCGTAATTTTCATCAACTTCGGCGCCATTTCCTGGAACTTGGAGAATATTTTCCAGTTCCGGGGACTCTAAACTAACTCCTGATTGCCTTGGTTTGCAGTCAAATGGACACAGCAATACTTTTTGAACGCTCACTTTCGAGCTTGTGGGCCTAAATATAGCCACACTTCACTTTAAGACTGAAACAGTAGCCGAGACCGTGTTACGCGCATCGTGATTTTGAGCAACTTCTGCTCGCTTTCCTGGAACTTGGGGAATATTTTGCAGTCCCGGGGACTCTAAACTAACTCCTGATGGCCATGGTTTGCAGTGAAATTCACACAGCACAAGTTTTTGAACGAACACTTTCGAGCTTTTAGGCCGAAATATAGTCCCACATCACTTACGACTTAAAGAGTAGCCGAGACCGTTGTGCGCGCATCGTGATTTTGACCAACTTCGGGTCGATATTCCGGAACTTGGGGGATATTTTCCAGTCCCAGGGACTCTAAACTAACTCTTGATGGCCTTGGTTTGCAGTGAAATGGAGACAGCAAAACTTTTTGAACGCGCACCTTCAAGCTTCTGGGCCCAAATATAGCCCACTTTACTTTAATACTGAAAAAGTAGCCGAGACCGCCTGACGCGCATCGTGATTTTGACAAACTTCGGCTCGATTTCCCGGAATCTGGGGGGATATTTTCCAGTCCCTTGGACGCTAAACTAGGTGCCGATGGCCTTGTTTTGCAGCGAAATGGACACAGCAAAGCTTTTTGAAGGCTCACTTTCGAGGTTGTGGGCCGAAATATAGCCATACTTCACTTTAAGACTGAAACAGTAGCCAAGACCACGTTTCGCGCATCGTGATTTTGATCAACTTCGGCTCGATTTCCCGGAACTTGCGAAATATTTTCCAGTCCCGGGGACTCTAAACTAACTCGTGCTGGTCTTGGTTTGCAGTGAAACGGAAACAGAAAAAGTTTTTGAACGCATACTTTCGAGCTTCTGGACCCAAATAGAACCCCACTTCACTTGAAGACTGAAAGAGTAGCCGAGACCGCCTTACGTGCATCGTGATTTTGAGCAACTTCGGCTCGATTTGCCGGAACTAAGGGGATATATTCCAGTTCTGAGGACTCTAAACTACTTCCTGATGGCCTTGGTTTGCAGTAAAATGGAGCCAGCAAAACTTTTTAAACGCTCAATTTCCAGCTTCTGGGCCAAAATATAGCCCCCCATTACTTTAACACTGAAAGAGTAGCCGAGACCGCCTTACGTGCATCGTGATTTTGACAAACATCGGGTTGATTTCCCGGAACTTGGGGGATATTTTGCAGTCCCGGGGACTCTCAACTAACTCCTACTTGTCTTGGTTTGCAGTGAAATGGACACAGCGAAAGTTTTTGAACGCTCACTCTCCAGCTTCTGGGCCGAAATAGAGCCCCATTTTACTTTAAGACTGAAAGAGTAGGCGAGACCGTCTTGAGCGAATCGTGATTTTGACCAATTTCGCCTTTATTTCCCGCAACTCGGGGGATATATTCCAGTCAAAGGGACTCTACAGTAACTCCTGATGGCCTTGGTTTTCAGTGAAATGGACAGAGCACAACTTTGGAGCTTCTGGGCAGAAATATAGCCCGACTTTACTTTAAGACTGAAAGAGTAGATGAGACCGCCTTACGCGCATCGTAATTTTGACGAACTTCGAATGGATTTCCCGGAACTTGGGGGATATTTTGCAGTCCCTTGGCCGCTAAACTAAGTCCTGATGGCCTTGTTTTGAAGTAAAATGGACACAACAAAACTTTTTGAACGCTCACTTTCTAGCTTGTGGGCCGAAATATAGCCACACTTCACTTTAGGACTGACACAGTAGCCGAGACCACGTTACGCGCATCATGAATTTTGATCAACTTCGCCTGGATTTGCCGGGACTTGGGGGATATTGTCCAGTCGCGGGGACTCTAAACTAACTTCTGATGCCCTTGGTTTGCACTGAAAGTGACAGAGCAAAACATTTTAAACACCCACTTTCGAGCTTCTGGGCCGAAATATAGCCCCACTTCACTTTAAGACTGAAAGAGTAGCCGAGACCACCTTACGCACATCGTGATTTTGACCAACTTCGGATTGATTTACCGCAACTTGGGGAATATTTTCCAGTCCCGAGGACTCTTAAGTAATCCCTGATGGCCTTGGTTTGCATTGAAATGGATACAGCAAAACTTTTTGAACGCTCACTTTTGAGCTTCTGGGCCGAAATATAGCCCCACTTTACTTTAAGACTGAAAGAGTAGCCGAGACCGTCTTACGCGCATCGAGATTTTGACCAACGTCTTCTCGATTTTCCAGAACTTGGGAAATACATTCCACTACCGGGGACTCTAAACTAACTACTGATAGCCTTGGTTTGCAGTGAAATAGACAGTAATTTTTTTTGAGCTTTGAGCTTGTGATCCGAAATAGAGCCCCACTTCACTTTAAGACTGAAGGAGTAGCCGACACCGCCTTAAGCGCACCGTGATTTTGACCAACTTCGGCTCGATTTGCAGGAACTTGGGGGATATTTTCAGGTCCCGGGGACTCTAAACTAACTCCTGATTGTCTTGGTTTTCAGTGAAATAGACACAGCGAAACTTTTTGAACGCTCAGTCTCGAGCTTCTTGACCGAAATATAGCCCCACTTTACTTTAAGACTGAAAAAGTAGCCGAGACCGTCTTGCGCAAATCGTGATTTTGACCAACTTCGGGTCGATTTCCCGGAACTTGGGGGATATATTCCATTTCTGCGGGCTCTAAACTAACTACTGAATGCCTTGGTTTTCAGTGAAATGGACAAAGGAAAGCTTTTTGAACACTCTCTTTGTAGCTTCTGGGCCGAAATAGAATCCCACTTCACTTTCAGACTGAAATAGTAGCCGAGACCGCCTCACGCGCATCGTGAGTTAGACCAAGTTCAGCTTGATTTCACGCAACTTTTGAGATATTTTCTAGTCCGGGGGACCCTAAACTAACTCTGGATGGCCTTGGTTTTCACTGAAATGCGCACAGCATAAATTTTTGAACGCCCACTTTGGAGCTTCTGGGCCGAAATATAGCCCCACTGCACCTTAAGACTGAAAGAGTAGCCGAGATCGCCTTACGCGCATCGTGATTTTGACCATTTTCGGATCGATTTCTCGGAAGTTGGGGGATATTTTCCAGTCCCGGGGACTCTAAACTAACTCCTGATCGCCTTGCTTTGCATTGAAATGGACAGAGCAAAACTTTTTGAACGCTCACTTTCGAGCTTGTAGGCCGAAATATAGCCACACTTTACTTTAAGACTGAAACAGTAGCCGAGACCGCATTTCGCGCATCGTGAGTTTGATCAACTTCGGCTCGCTTTCCCGGAATTTGGGGGATATTTTCCAGTCCCGGGGACTCTAAACTAACTCCTGATGGCCTTGGCTTGCATTGAAATGGACACAGCACAATTTTTTGAACGCACACTTTCCAGATTCTGGGCCGAAATATAGCCCCACTTCACTTAAGACTGAAAGAGTCGCCAGACCTTCTTGCTCGCATCGTGAGTTTGATAAACTTGCGATCGATATTCCGGAACTTGGGGGATATGTTCCAGTTCCAGGAACTCTAAACTAACTCCTCATGGCCTTGTTTTGCAGTGATATGGACAGAGCAAAACTTTTTGAACGCTCACCTTCGAGCTTCCTGGCCGAAATAAAGCCCCACTTTACTTTAAGACTTAAAGAGTAACCGAGACAACCTTACGCGCATTGTGATTTTGACAATCTTCGGGTGGATCTCCCGGAACATGGGGAACATTTTCCAGTCCCTTGCACGCTAAACTAAGTCCTGATGGCCTTGTTTTGCAGTGAAATGGACACAGCAAAACTTTTTGAACGCTCACCTTCGAGCTTGTGGGCTAAAATATAGCCACACTTTTCTTTAAGACTGAAACAGTAGCCGAGACCGCATTTCGCGCATCGTGATTTTGATCAGCTTCGGCCCGCTTTCCCGGAACTTGGGGAATATTTTCCAGTGCCGGGGACTCTAAACTAACTTTTGATAGCTTTGGTTTGCAGTGAAATGCACACAGCAAAACTTTTTGAACGCTCACTTTCAAGCTTCTGGACAGAAATATAGCCCCACTTGACTTTAAGACTGAAAGGGTAGCCGAGACCGCTTTGGGAGCATCGTACTTTTGACCAACTTCAGCTCGATTTACCGGAACTTGGGGAATATTTTGCAGTCCCACGGACGCTAAACTAAGTCGTGATGGCCTTGTTTTTCAGTCAAAGAACACAGCAAAACTTTTTGAACGCGCACTTTCGGGCTTCTGGGCCGAAATATAGCCCCACTTCACTTTAAGACTGAAACAGTAGCCGATACCGCATCTCGCGCATCGTGATTTTGATCAACTTCGGTTCGATTCCCCGGAACTTGGGCAATCTTTTTAAGTCCCGCGGACTCTAAACTAGTCCCTGATGGCCTTGGTTTGCAGTGAAATGCACAGAGCAAAACTTTTTGAACGCTCACTTTCGGGCTTCTGGCCCGAAATATAGCCCCACTTCACTTTAAGACAGAAAGAGTAGCCGAGACCACTTTAGGGGCATCGTGATTTTGACCAACCTCGGCTCAATTTCCCGGACCTTGGGGCATATTTTCTTGTCCCGGGGACGCTAAACTAACTCCTGATGGCCCTGGTTTGCAGTTAAATGAACACAGCAAAACTTTTTGAACGCTCACTTTCGGGCTTCTCGCCCGAAATATAGCCCCACTTCACTCTAAGGCTGAAAGAGTAGCCGACACTACCTTACGCAAATCGTGATTTTGACCAACTTCGGCTCGATTTCCCGTAAGTTGGGGGATATTTTCCAGTCCCGGGGACTCTAAACTAGCTCTTGATGGCCTTGGTTTGCAGTCAAATAAACACCGGGAAACTTTTTGAACGCTCACTTTCAAGCTCCTGGCCAGCAATAAAGCCTCACTTCACTTTAAGATTGAAACAGTAAGCGAGACCGCCTAACGCGCACCGTGATTTTGACCAACTTCGGCTAAATTTCCCTGAACTTGGGGGGATATTTTCCAGTCCCGAAGACTCTTAAGTAACCCCTGATGGCCTTGGTTTGCATTCAAATGGCTACAGCAAAACTTTTTGAAGCTCACTTTTGAGCTTCTGGGCCGAAATATAGCCCCACTTCACTTTAAGACTGAAAGACTAGCCAAGACCGTCTTGCGCGCATCGTGATTTTGACCAACGTCTTCTCGATTTTCCGGAACTTGGGAAATATATTGCAGTCCCGGGGACTCTAAACTAACTCCTGATGGCCTTGGTTTGCAGTGAAATGGACTCAGCAAATTTTTTGCAGCACTCACTTTGGTTCTTCTGGCCCGAAATAGAGCCCCACTTCACTTTAAGACTGAAAGAGTAGCCGAGGCCGCCTTAGGCGCATCGTGATTTTGACCAACTTCGGCTTAAGTTGCCAGAACTTAAAAGATATTTTCCAATCCCGGGGACTCTAAACTAACTCATGATGGCCTTGGTTTTTAGTGAAATTGAGACAGGCAAACTTTTTGAACGCTCACTTTCGAGCTTCTGGACCGAAATATAACCCTACTTCACCTTCAGACTCAAAGAGTAGCCGAGACCGCCTTACGCGAATCGTTATTTTGACCAACTTCGTCTCGATTTGGCGGAACTTGGAGGATATTTTCCAGTTCCGGGGACTGTAAACTACTTCCTGAGGGCCTTGCTTTGCAGTGAAATGGGCACAGCATAACTTTTTGAACGCTCACTTTCGAGCTTCTGGGACAAAATATAAACGTCACGTCACTTTAAGACTAAAAGAGTAGCTGAGACTGCTTTACGCGCATCGTGATTTTCACAAACTTCGGCTCGATTTCCCGGAACTTGGGGGATATTTTGATGTCCCGGAGACTGTAAACTATCTCCTGATGTGGCTTGGTTCGCGGTGAAATGGACACAGCAAAACTTTTTGAACTTTCACTTTCGAGCTTCTGGGCCGAAATATAGCCCGAGTTCACTTTAAGAATGAAAGAATAGCCGCGACCGCCTTACTCGCATCGTGATTTTGACCAACTTTGGCTCGATTTCCCAGGAAATGGGTAATATTTTCCGGTACCGGGGACTCTAAAGTAACTCCTGATTGCCTTGATTTGCATTGAAATGGAGAGAGCAAAACTTTTTCAACGCTCCCCTTCGGGCTTCTGAGCCGAAATATAGCCCCACTTCAGTTTAAGACTGAAAGAGTAGCTGAGACCGTCTTACGCGCATCGTGATTTTGACCAACTTCGGCTCGATTTCCCGAGACTTCGGGGATATATTCAAGTTCCATGGACTCGAAACTAACCCCTGATGGCCTTGGTCTGCAGTGAAATGGACACAGCAAATTTTTTTGAACGCTTACTTTCGAAATTCTGGACCGAAATAAAGCCCCACTTCACTTTAAGACTGAAATAGTAGCCGAGACCGTCTTAGACGCATCGTGATTTTGACCAACTTCGGCTTGAGTTGCCAGAACTTAAGGGATATTTTTTAGTCCCGCGGACTCTAAACTAACTCATGATGGCCTTGGTTTTCACTTAAATTGAGAGAGCAACACTTTTTGAACGCTCACTTTCGAGCTTCTGGGCCGAAATATACAGTCACGTCACTTTAAGACTAAAAGAGTAGCCGAGACTGCTTTACGCGCATCGTGATGTTGACAAACTTCGGCTCGATTTCCCGCGACTTGGGGGATATTTTCATGTCCCGGACACTGTAAACAATCTGCTGATGTGGCTTGGTTTGCGGTGAAATGGACACAAAAAAACTTTTTGAACCTTCACTTTCGAGCTTCCTGGCCGAATTATAGCCCCAGTTCACTTTGAGAATCAAAGAGTAGCCGACACCGCCTTACGCGCATCGTGATTTTGACAAAATTCGGCTCGATTTCCCCGAACTTGGGCGATATTTTCCAGTCCCGAGCAGTCTAAACTAACTCCTCATGGCCTTGGTTTGCAGTGAAATGAACAAGGTAGCACTTTTTGAACGCTTATTTTCGAGCTTCTGGGATGAAATATAGCCCCACTTCACTTTAAGACTGAAAGAGTAGGCGAGACCGCCTTACGCGCATCGTGACTTTGAGCAACTTCCGCTCGATTTTCTAGAATTTTGGCGATATTTTCAAGTCCCGGGGACTCTAAACTAACTCCTGATGGCCTTGGTTTGATGTGAAATGGACGCAGGAAAACTTTTTGAACCCTCAGTTTCGAGCTTCTGGGCCGAAATACAACCGTACTTCACTTTAAGGCTGAAATAGTAGCCGAGACCTCCTTACGAGCATCGTGACTTTGACCCAGTTCAGCTCGATTTCCCGGAACTTGGGGGATATTTTCCAGTCCGGGGGACTTGAAACTAACTCCTGATGGCCTTGGTTTGCAGTGAAATGCAGAAAGCGTAACTTTTTAAACGTTCACTTTCGAGCTTCTGGGCCGAAATATAGCCCCACTTTACTTTAAGACTGAAAGAGTAGCCGAGACCGTCTTACGCGCATCGTGATTTTGACCAACTTCCGGTGGATTTCCCGGAACTTCGGGGATATATTCCAGTCCCGGGGACTCTAAACTAACTGCTGATGGCCTTGGTTTGCAGTGACATGGACACAGCACATTTTTTTGAACGCTCACTTTCGAGCTTCTCGGCCGAAATATAGCCCTACTTTACTTTAAGACTGAAAGAGTAGCCGAGACCGCCTTACGCGCATCGTAATTTTGACCAACTTCGGCTCGATTTGCCGGAAGTTGGCGAATATTTTCAATTCTCGGGGAAGTTAAACTAACTTCCGATGGCCTTAGTTTGCAGTTAAGTGGACACAGCAAAACTTTTTGAACGCTAACTTTCGAGCTTATGGCTCGAAATATAGCCCCACTTAACTTTAAGACTGAAAGAGTAATCCAGACCGCCATACGCGCATCGTGATTTTGGGATACTTCGGCTCGATTCCCCGGGAATAGGGGGATTTTTTCCAGTCCCGGAGACTCTAAACTATCTCCTGATGGCCTTGGTTTCCAGTGAAATGGACACAGGAACACTTTTTGAACGCGCACTCTCGAGCTTGCTGGCCGAAATATAGCCCTACTTCTTTTTGAGACTGAAAGAGTAGGCGGGAGCGCCTTACGCGCATTGTGATTTTAAGGATCTTCGGCTCGATATGGCGAAACTTGGGAGATATTTTCCAGTCCCAAAGTCTCCAATCTCACTCCTGATTGTCTAAGATGTGAGTGAAATAGACACAAAAATTTTTGAACCCTTACTTTCGAGCTTCTGGAGTTAAATCTAAGCCCACTTTACCTTAAGACTGAAAGAGTAGCCGAGACCCCCTTAAGCGCATGGTGATTTTGACTAACTTCGGGTGGATTTCCCGTAACTTGGGGCATATTTCCAGTTCCTTTGACGCTAAACTAAGTCGTGATGGCCTTGTTTTGCAGTGAAATGGACACAGCAAAACTTTTTAAAGACTCAGTTTCGAGCTTCTGGGCCGAAATATTGCCCCAATTCACTTTAAGACTGAAAGAGTAGCCGAGACCGCCGTACGCGCGTCGTGATTTTGACCAACTTCGGCTTGAGTTGCCAGAACTTAAGGGATATTTTTTAGTCCCGCGGACTCTAAACTAACTCATGATGGCCTTGGTTTGCAGTGAAATG
Organism: Orbicella franksi; assembly: GCF_964199315.1. NCBI lineage: Eukaryota > Metazoa > Cnidaria > Anthozoa > Scleractinia > Merulinidae > Orbicella > Orbicella franksi. The sequence goes on along the minus strand of NC_138156.1, from coordinate 447,226 downwards.
AACACAGCAAAACTTTTTGAACTTTCACTTTCGAGCTTCTGGGCCGAAATATAGCCCCAGTTCACTTTAAGAATCAAAGAGTAGCCGAGACCGCCTTACGCGCATCGTGATTTTGACAAACTTCGGCTCGATTTCCCCGAACTTGGGGCATATTTTCCAGTCCCGAGGAGTCTAAACTAACTGCTGATGGCCTTGGTTTGCAGTGGAATGAACACAGCAAAACTTTTTGAACTTTCACTTTCTAGGGATATTTTTTAGTCCCGCGGACTCTAAACTAACTCATGATGGCCTTGGTTTTCACTTAAATTGAGAGAGCAACACTTTTTGAACGCTCACTTTCGAGCTTCTGGGCCGAAATATACAGTCACGTCACTTTAAGACTAAAAGAGTAGCCGAGACTGCTTTACGCGCATCGTGATGTTGACAAACTTCGGCTCGATTTCCCGCGACTTGGGGGATATTTTCATGTCCCGGACACTGTAAACAATCTGCTGATGTGGCTTGGTTTGCGGTGAAATGGACACAAAAAAACTTTTTGAACCTTCACTTTCGAGCTTCCTGGCCGAATTATAGCCCCAGTTCACTTTGAGAATCAAAGAGTAGCCGACACCGCCTTACGCGCATCGTGATTTTGACAAAATTCGGCTCGATTTCCCCGAACTTGGGCGATATTTTCCAGTCCCGAGCAGTCTAAACTAACTCCTCATGGCCTTGGTTTGCAGTGAAATGAACAAGGTAACACTTTTTGAACGCTTATTTTCGAGCTTCTGGGATGAAATATAGCCCCACTTCACTTTAAGACTGAAAGAGTAGGCGAGACCGCCTTACGCGAATCGTGATTTTGAGCAACTTCCGCTCGATTTTCTAGAATTTTGGCGATATTTCAAGTCCCGGGGACTCTAAACTAACTCTTGATGGCCTTGGTTTGATGTGAAATGGACGCAGGAAAACTTTTTGAACCCTCAGTTTCGAGCTTCTGGGCCGAAATACAACCGTACTTCACTTTACGACTGAAATAGTAGCCGAGACCTCCTTACGAGCATCGTGATTTTGACCCAGTTCAGCTCGATCTTCCGCACCTTGGGGGATATTTTCCAGTCCGGGGGACTTTAAACTAACTCCTGATGGCCTTCGTTTGTAGTCAAATGCACAAAGCGTAACTTTTTAAAGGTTCACTTTCGAGCTTCTGGGCCGAAATATAGCCCCACTTTACTTAAAGACTGAAAGAGTAGCCGAGACCGTCTTACGTGCATCGTGATTTTGAACAACTTCCGGTGGATTTCCCGGAACTTCGGGGATATATTCCAGTCGCGGGGACTCTAAACTAACTGCTGATGGCCTTGGTTTGCAGTGAAATGGACACAGCACATTTTTTTGAACGCTCACTTTCGAACTTCTCGGCCGAAATATAGCCCCACTTAACTTTAAGACTGAAAGAGTAACGCAGACTGCCATATGCGCATCGTGATTTTGGGATACTTCGCCTCGATTCCCCGGAAATAGGGGGATTTTTTCCAGTCCCGGAGACTCTAAACTAACTCCTGATGGCCTTGGTTTCCAGTGAAATGGACACAGGAACACTTTTTGAACGCGCACTCTCGAGCTTGCTGGCCGAAATATAGCCCTACTTCTTTTTAAGACTGAAAGAGTAGGCGGGAGCGCCTTACGCGCATTGTGATTTTGAGGATCTTCGGCTCGATATGGCGAAACTTGGGAGATATTTTCCAGTCCCAAAGTCTCCAATCTCACTCCTGATTGTCTAAGATGTGAGTGAAATAGACACAAAAATTTTTCAACCCGTACTTTCGAGCTTCTGGAGTTAAATCTAAGCCCACTTTACCTTAAGACTGAAAGAGTAGCCGAGACCCCCTTAAGCGCATGGTGATTTTGACTAACTTCGGGTGGATTTCCCGTAACTTGGGGCATATTTCCAGTTCCTTTGACGCTAAACTAAGTCGTGATGGCCTTGTTTTGCAGTGAAATGGACACAGCAAAACTTTTTAAAGACTCAGTTTCGAGCTTCTGGGCCGAAATATTGCCCCAATTCACTTTAAGACTGAAAGAGTAGCCGAGACCGCCGTACGCGCGTCGTGATTTTGACCAACTTCGGTTAAATTTCCCGGAACTTGGGGGATATTTTCCAGTCCCGGGGACTCTAAACTGACCCCCGACGTCCTTGGTCTGCAGTCAAATGGATACAGCAAAACTTTTTGAACGCTCACTTTTGAGCGTTCTGGGCCGAAATATAGCTCCACTTCACTTTAAGAGTGAAAGAGTAGCCGAGACCGCCTCACGCCCATCGTAATTTTGACCAACTTCGGCTCGATTTCGCGGGACTTGGGGATATTTTCCAGTCCCGCAAACTCTAAAGTAACTCCTGATGGCCTTGCTCTGGAGTGAAATGGACACAGCACAACTTTTTGAACGCTCACTTTTGAGCTTCTGGGGGGGAATATTGCCCCAGTTCACTTTAAGAATGAAAGAGTAACCGGGACCGCCTTACGCGCATCGTGATTTTGACCAACTTTGGCTCGATTTCCCGGGAAATGGGGGATATTTTCCGGTACCAAGGACTCTAAACTAACTCCTGATTTCCTCGGTTTGCAGTGAAATGGACACAGCACAACTTTTTGAACGTTCACTTTCGAGCTTCTGGGCCGAAATATAGCCCCACTTCACTTTAAGACTGAAAGAGTAGCCGGGACCGCCTTACGCGCATAGTAATTTTGTCGAACTTCGGCTTGATTTCCTGGGACTTGCGGGATGTTTTCCAGTCCCGAAAGCTCTAAACTAACTCCTGAATGCCTTGGTTTTTAGTGAAATAGACACAAGTAAAAGGAGGGCACGCTCGGTTTCCAGGTTGTAATCGAAATATAGCCCCACTTTATTGTAAGACTGAAAGTGTAAACGACACCGCCTTAAGCGCATCGAAATTTTTAGCCACTATGGCTCGATATGCCAAAACGTGGGGGATATTTTCCAGTCCCGGGGACTCTACCCTAACTCTTGATGGCCTTAGTTTTCAGTAAAAAGGTCACAGGTAACAGGAGCGCACGCTCCGTGTCGAGCTTCTAGGCCGAAATGTAGCCCCAGTTCATTTTAAGACTGAAAGAGTAAACGAAACTGCCGTACGCCTATCCTAATTTTAAGAAAGTATGGCTCAATTTGCCGAAACTTGGAGGATAGCTTCCAGTCTCGAGGATTCTAAACTATCTCCTGATGGACTTAGTTCTTAGTGAAATGGACACAGGTAAAAGGAGCGCACGCTCGGTGTCGAGCTTGTAGAACCGAAATATAGCCCCACTTCATTTTCGGAGTAAACGAGTAGCCGAGACCGCCTTAGGCGCATCGTGATTTTGAGCATCTTTGGCTCGATTTGACGCAATTCGGGCAATATTTTGCAGTCCCGAGGACTCTATGTTAACTCCTGATGAACTTAGTTTTCAGTGATATGTACACAGGCAAAAGGAGCGCACGCTCGGTGTTGAGCTTCTCGGCCGAAATATAGCCCCACTTCATTTTAACACTGAAAGAGTAGCCGAGACTGCCTTACGCGCATCGTGATTTTGAGCAACTTTGGCTGGATCTGCCAGAATTTGGGAAATATTTCCCAGTCCCAAGGACTCTAAACTATTTCCTGATGGCCTAAGATGTCAGTGAAATGGACACAGGTAAAATTAGCGCACGCCCGCTCTCGAGCTTCTAGGTCGAAATATAGCCCCCCTTAATTTTAAGACTGAAAGAGTAGCCGAGACCGCCTTACCCGCATCGTTATTTTGGGCCACTTCTGCTCGATTTCCCGCAAGTTGGCGAATAATTTAAAGTCCCGGGGACGCTAAACTAACTCCCGATGACCTTGCTTTGCAGTTTAATGAACACAGCAAAACATTCTGAACGCTCATCTCCGAGCTTCAGTGCCGCAATATACCTCTACTTAAATTTAAGACTGAAAGAATAACCGAGAGCCCGTTACGCGCATCGTAATTTTCATCAACTTCGGCGCCATTTCCTGGAACTTGGAGAATATTTTCCAGTTCCGGGGACACTAAACTATATCCTGATTGCCTTGGTTTGCAGTCAAATGGACACAGCAAAACTTTTTGAACGCTCACTTTCGAGCTTGTGGGCCTCAATATAGCCACACTTCACTTTAAGACTGAAACAGTAGCCGAGACCGCGTTACGCGCATCGTGATTTTGAGCAACTTCTGCTCGCTTTCCTGCAACTTGGGGAATATATTCCAGTCCCTGGGACTCTAAACTAACTCCTGATGGCCATGGTTTGCAGTGAAATTCACACAGCACAAGGTTTTGAACGAACACTTTCGAGCTTTTAGGCCGAAATATAGTCCCACATCACTTACGACTTAAAGAGTAGCCGAGACCGGCGTGCGCGCATCGTGATTTTGACCAACTTCGTGTCGATATTCCGGAACTTGGGGGATATTTTCCAGTCCCAGGGACTCTAAACTAACTCTTGATGGCCTTGGTTTGCAGTGAAATGGAGACAGCAAAACTTTTTGAACGCTCACCTTCAAGCTTCTGGGCCCAAATATCACCCACTTTACTTTAATACTGAAAAAGTAGCCGAGACCGCCTTACGCGCATCGTGATTTTGACAAACTTCGGGTGGATTTCGCGGAGCTTGGGGGATATTTTCCAGTCCCTTGGACGCTAAACGAGGTGCCGATGGACTTGTTTTGCAGTGAAATGGACACAGCAAAGCTTTTTTAAGGCTCACTTTCGAGGTTGTGGGCCGAAATATAGCCATACTTCACTTTAAGTATGAAACAGTAGCCGAGACCACGTTTCGCGCATCGTGATTTTGATCAACTTCGGCTCGATTTCCCGGAACTTGCGAAATATTTTCCAGTCCCGGGGACTCTAAACTAACTCGTGCTGGTCTTGGTTTGCAGTGAAACGGAAACAGAAAAAGTTTTTGAACGCATACTTTCGAGCTTCTGGACCCAAATAGAACCCCACTTCACTTGAAGACTGAAAGAGTAGCCGAGACCGCCTTACGTGCATCGTGATTTTGAGCAACTTCGGCTCGATTTGCCGGAACTAAGGGGATATATTCCAGTTCTGAAGACTCTAAACTACTTCCTGATGGCCTTGGTTTGCAGTAAAATGGACCCAGAAAATCTTTTTGAACGCTCAATTTCGAGCTTCTGGGCCAAAATATAGTCCCCCATTACTTTAACACTGAAAGAGTAGCCGAGACCGCCTTACGTGCATCGTGATTTTGACAAACTTCGGGTTGATTTCCCGGAACTTGGGGGATATTTTCCAGTCCCGGGGACTCTCAACTAACTCCTGCTTGTCTTGGTTTGCAGTGAAATGGACACAGCGAAAGTTTTTGAACGCTCACTCTCGAGCTTCTGGGCCGAGATAGAGCCCCATTTTACTTTAAGACTGAAAGAGTAGGCGAGACCGTCTTGAGCGAATCGTGATTTTGACCATTTTTGCGTTTATTTCCCGAGACTTGGGGGATATATTCCAGTCAAAGGGACTCTACAGTAACTCCTGATGGCCTTGGTTTTCAGTGAAATGGACAGAGCACAACTTTGGAGCTTCTGGGCAGAAATATAGCCCCACTTTAGTTTAAGACTGAAAGAGTAGATGAGACCGCTTTACGCGCATCGTAATTTTGACGAACTTCGAATGGATTTCCCGGAACTTAGGGGATATTTTGCAGTCCCTTGGACGCTAAACTAAGTCCTGATGGCCTTGTTTTGAAGTAAAATGGACACAACAAAACTTTTTGAACGCTCACTTTCTAGCTTGTGGGCCGAAATATAGCCACACTTCACTTTAGGACTGACACAGTAGCCGAGACCACGTTACGCGCATCATGAATTTGATCAAGTTCGGCTCGATTTCCCGGGACTTGGGGGATATTCTCCAGTCCCGGGGACTCTAAACTAACTTCTGATGGCCTTGGTTTGCACTGAAAGTAAAAGAGCAAAACATTTTAAACACTCACTGTCGAGCTTCTGGGCCGAAATACAGCCCCACTTCACTTTAAGACTGAAAGAGTAGCCGAGACCACCTTACGCACATCGTGATTTTGACCAACTTCGGCTCGATTTACCGTAACTTGGGGGATATTTTCAAGTCCCGAGGACTCTTAAGTAACCCCTGATGGCCTTCCTTTGCATTGAAATGGATACAGCAAACCTTTTTGAACGCTCACTTTTGAGCTTCTGGGCCGAAATATAGCCCCACTTTACTTTAAGACTGAAAGAGTAGCCGAGACCGTCTTGCGCAAATCGTGATTTTCACCAACTTCGGGTCGGTTTCCCGGAACTTGGGGGATATATTCCATTTCCGCGGACTCTAAACTAACTCCTGATGGCCTTGGTTTTCAGTGAAATGGACAAAGGAAAGCTTTTTGAACACTCTCTTTGTAGCTTCTGGGCCGAAATAGAATCCCACTTCACTTTCAGACTGAAATTGTAGCCGAGACCACCTCACGCGCATCGTCAGTTAGACCAAGTTAAGCTCAATTTCACGCAACTTTTGGGATATTTTCCAGTCCGGGGGACTCTAAACTAACTCCGGATTGCCTTGGTTTGCACTGAAATGCGCACAGCATAAATTTTTGAACGCCCACTTTGGAGCTTCTGGGCCGAAATATGGCCCCACTTCACTTTAAGACTGAAAGAGTAGCCGAGATCGTGTTACGCGCATCGTGATTTTGACCATTTTCGGATGGATTTCTCGGAACTTGGGGGATATTTTCCAGTCCCGGGGACTCTAAACTAACTCCTGATCGCCTTGCTTTGCATTGAAATGGACAGAGGAAAACCTTTTTAACGTTCACTTTCGAGCTTGTGGGCCGAAATATAGCCACACTTTACTTTAATACTGAAACAGTAGCCGAGACCGCATTTCGTGCATCGTGATTTTGATCAACTTCGGCTCGCTTTCCCGGAACTTGGGGAATATTTTCCAGTCCCGAGGACCCTAAACTAAGTCCTGATGGCCTTGTTTTGAAGTGAAATGGACACAGCAAAAGTTTTTGAACGCTCACTTTCTAGCTTGTGGGCCGAAATATAGGCACACTTGACTTTAAGACTGAAACAGTAGCCGAGACCACGTTACGCGCATCATGAATTTGATGAACTTCGGCTCGCTTTCCCGGAATTTGGGGAATATTTTCCAGTCCCGGGGACCCTAAACTAGGTCGTGATGGCCTTGTTTTGAAGTGAAATGGACACAGCAAAACTTTTTGAACGCTCACCTTCTAGCTTGTGGGCCGAAATATAGGCACACTTGACTTTAAGACTGAAACAGTAGCCGGGACCACGTTACGCGCATCATGAATTTGATCAACTTCAGCTCCAATTCCCGGGACTTGGGGGATATGTTCCAGTCCCGGGGACTCTAAACTAACTCCTGATGGCCTTGGTTTGCATTGAAATGGACGCAGCACAATTTTTTGAACGCAGACTTTTGAGCTTCTGGGCCGAAATATAGCCCCACTTCTCTTAAGACTGAAAGAGGAACCGAGACCGCCTTGCCCGCATCGTAAGTTTGACAAACTTCCGGTCGATATTCCAGAACTTGGGAGATATTTTCCAGTCGCAGGAACTCTAAACTAACTCCTCATGGCCTTGGTTTGCAGTGAAATGGACAGAGGAAAACTTTTTGAACGATCACCTTCGAGCTTCCTGGCCGAAATAAAGCCCCACTTTACTTTAAGACTTAAAGAGTTACCGAGACCACGTACCCTAAACTAACTTTTGATAGCTTTGGTTTGCAGTGAAATGCACACAGCAAAACTTTTTGAACGCTCACTTTCGAGCTTCTGGACAGAAATATAGCCCCACTTGACTTTAAGACTGAAAGGATAGCCGAGACCGCTTTGGGAGCATCGTGATTTTGACCAACTTCAGCTCGATTTACCGGAACTTGGGGAATATTTTCCAGTCCCAGGGACGCTAAACTAACTCGTAATGGCCTTGTTTTTCAGTCAAAGAACACAGCAAAACTTTTTGAACGCTCACTTTCGGGCTTCTGGCCCGAAATATAGCCCCACTTCACTTTAAGACAGAAAGAGTAGCCGAGACCACTTTAGGGGCATCGTGATTTTGACCAACCTCGGCTCAATTTACCGGACCTTGGGACATATTTTCTTGTCCCGGGGACGCTAAACTAACTCCTGATGGCCTTGGTTTGCCGTCAAATGAACACAGCAAAAGTTTTTGAACGTTCACTTTCGGGCTTCTTGCCCGAAATATAGCCCCACTTCACTCTAAGACTGAAAGAGTAGCCGACACTACCTTACGCAAATCGTGATTTTGACCAACTTCGGCTCGATTTCCCGGAAGTTGGGGGATATTTTCCAGTCCCGGGGACTCTAAACTAGCTCCTGATGGCTTTGGTTTGCAGTCAAATAAACACAGGGAATCTTTTTGAACGCTCACTTTCAAGCTCCTGGGCAGGAATAAAGCCTCACCTCACTTTAAGACTGAAACAGTAAGCGAGACCGCCTACTGCTCCCAAAGCGGTCTCGGCTACCCTTTCAGTCTTAAAGTCAAGTGGGGCTATATTTCTGTCCAGAAGCTCGAAAGTGAGCGTTCAAAAAGTTTTGCTGTGTGCATTTCACTGCAAACCAAAGCTATCAAAAGTTAGTTTAGGGTCCCCGGGACTGGAAAATATTCCCCAAGTTCCGGGAAAGCGGGCCGAAGTGGATCAAAATCACGATGCGCGAAATGCGGTCTCGGCAACTGTTTCAAACTTAAAGTAAAGTGTGGCTATATTTTAGCCCACAAGCTCGAAAGTGAGCGTTCAAAAAGTTTTGCTGTGTCCATTTCACTGCAAAACAAGGCCATCAGGACTTAGTTTAGCGTCCAAGGAACTGGAAAATGTTCCCCAAGTTCCCGGAGATCCACCCGAAGTTTGTCAAAAGCACAATGCGCGTAAGGTTGTCTCGGTTACTCTTTAAGTCTTAAAGTAAAGTCGGGCTTTATTTCGGCCAGGAAGCTCGAAGGTGAGCGTTCAAAAAGTTTTCCTCCGTCCATTTCACTACAAACCAAGGCCATGAGGAGTTAGTTTAGAGCTCCTGGGACTGGAAAATATCCCCCAAGTTCCGGAATATCGACCGGAAATTTATCAAACTCACGATGCGAGCAAGGCGGTCTCGGCTACTCTTTCAGTCTTAAGTGAAGTGGTGCTATATTTCGGCCCAGAATCTCGAAAGAGAAAGTTCAAAAAGTTTTGCTGTGTTCATTTCACTGCAAACCAAGGCCATCAGGAGTTAGTTTAGAGTCCCCGGGACTGCAATATATTTCCCAAGTTCCGGAAAATCGAGAAGACGTTGGTCAAAATCACGATGCGCGCAAGACGGTCTTGGCTAGTCTTTCAGTCTTAAAGTGAAGTGGGGCTATATTTCGGCCCAGAAGCTCAAAAGTGAGCTTCAAAAAGTTTTGCTGTAGCCATTTGAATGCAAACCAAGGCCATCAGGGGTTACTTAAGAGTCTTCGGGACTGGAAAATATCCCCCCAAGTTCAGGGAAATTTAGCCGAAGTTGGTCAAAATCACGGTGCGCGTTAGGCGGTCTCGCTTACTGTTTCAGTCTTAAAGTGAGGTGAGGCTTTATTCCTGCCCAGGAGCTTGAAAGTGAGCGTTCAAAAAGATTCCCTGTGTTTATTTGACTGCAAACCAAAGCCATCAGGAGCTAGTTTAGAGTCCCCGGGACTGGAAAATATCCCCCAACTTCCGGGAAATCGAGCCGAAGTTGGTCAAAATCACGATTTGCGTAAGGTAGTGTCGGCTACTCTTTCAGTCTTAGAGTGAAGTGGGGCTATATTTCGGGCAAGAAGCCCGAAAGTGAACGTTCAAAAACTTTTGCTGTGTTCATTTGACGGCAAACCAAGGCCATCAGGAGTTAGTTTAGCGTCCCCGGGACAAGAAAATATGTCCCAAGGTCCGGTAAATTGAGCCGAGGTTGGTCAAAATCACGATGCCCCTAAAGTGGTCTCGGCTACTCTTTCTGTCTTAAAGTGAAGTGGGGCTATATTTCGGGCCAGAAGCCCGAAAGTGAGGGTTCAATCGTGATTTTGACCAACGTCTTCTCGATTTTCCGAAACTTGGGAAATATAATGCAGTCCCGGGGACTCTAAACTAACTCCTGATAGCCTTGGTTTGCAGTGAAATGGACACAGCAAATTTTTTGCAGCGCTCACTTTGGAGCTTCTGGGCCGAAATAGAGCCCCACTTCACTTTAAGACTGAAAGAGTAGCCGAGGCCGCCTTAGGCGCATCGTGATTTTGACCAACTTCGGCTTGAGTTGCCAGAACTTAAAAGATATTTTCCACTCCCGGGGACTCTAAACTAACTCATGATGGCCTTGGTTTTCAGTGAAATTGAGAGAGGGAAAGTTTTTGAACGCTCACTTTCGAGTTTCTGGACCGAAATATAGCCCTACTTCACTTTCAGACTCAAAGAGTAGCCGAGACCGCCTTACGCGAATCGTTATTTTGACCAACTTCGTCTCGATTTGGCGGAACTTGGAGGATATTTTCCAGTTCCGGGGACTGTAAACTACTTCCTGAGGGCCTTGCTTTGCAGTGAAATGGGCACAGCATAACCTTTTGAACGCTCACTTTCGAGCTTCTTGGCCGAAATATACAGCCACGTCACTTTAACACTAAAAGAGTAGCCGAGACTGTTTTACGCGCATCGTTATTTTCACAAACTTCGGCTCGATTTCCCCGAACTTGGGGGCTATTTTGATGTCCCGGAGACTGTTAACTATCTCCTGATGTGGCTTGGTTCGCGGTGAAATGGACACAGCAAAACTTTTTGAACTTTCACTTTCGAGCTTCTGGGCCGAAATATAGCCCAAGTTCACTTTAAGAATGAAAGAATAGCCGAGACCGCCTTACGCGCATCGTGATTTTGACCAACTTTGGCTCGATTTCCCAGGAAATGGGGAATATTTTCCGGTACCGGGGACTCTAAAGTAACTGTTGATTGCCTTGGTTTGCATTGAAACGGAGAGAGCAAAACTTTTTCAACGCTCCCCTTCGGGCTTCTGAGCCGAAATAGAGCCCCACTTCAGTTTAAGACTGAAAGAGTAGCCGAGACCGTCTTATGCGCATCGTGATTTTGACCAACTTCGGCTCGATTTCCCGAAACTTCGGTGATATATTCAAGTTGCAAGGACTCTAAACTAACCCCTGATGGCCTTGGTCTGCAGTGAAAAGGACACAGGAAATATTTTTGAACGCTTACTTTCGAAATTCTGGGCCGAAATATAGCCCCACTTCACTTTAAGACTGAAAGAGTAGCCGAGACGGCCTTAGACGCATCGTGATTTTGAACAACTTCGGCTTGAGTTGCCAGAACTTAAGGGATATTTTTTAGTCCCGCGGACTCCAAACTAACTCATGACGGCCTTGGTTTTCAGTTAAATTGACACAGCAACACTTTTTGGACTTTCACTTTTGAGCTTCTGGGCCGAAATATAGCCCCAGTTCACTTTAAGAATCAAAGAGTAGCCGAGACCGCCTTACGCGCATCGTGATTTTGACAAAATTCGGCTCGATTTCCCCGAGCTTGGGCGATATTTTCCAGTCTCGAGCAGTCTAAACTAACTCCTGATGGCCTTGGTTTGCAGTGAAATGAACACAGCAAAACTTTTTGAACTTTCACTTTCTAGCTTCTCGGCCGAAATATAGCCCCAGTTCGCTTTAACAATCAAAGAGTAGCCGAGACCGCCTTACGCGCATCGTGATTTTGAAAAATTCGGCTCGATTTTCCCGAACTTGGGCGATATTTTCCAGTCCCGAGCAGTCTAAACTAACTCCTCATGGCCTTGGTTTGCAGTGAAATGAACAAGGTAACACTTTTTGAACGCTTATTTTCGAGCGTCTGGGATGAAATATAGCCCCACTTCACTTTAAGACTGAAAGAGTAGGCGAGACCGCCTTACGCGTATCGTGATTTTGAGCAACTTCCGCTCGATTTTCTAGAATTTTGGCGATATTTTCAAGTCCCGGGAACTCTAAAGTAACTCCTGATGGCCTTGGTTTGATGTGAAATGGACGCAGGAAAACTTTTTGAACGCTCAGTTTCGAGCTTCTGGGCAGAAATACAACCGTACTTCACTTTAAGACTGAAATAGTAAGTAGCCGAGACCTCCTTACGAGCATCGTGACTTTGACCCAGTTCAGCTCGATCTCCCGGAACTTGGGGGATATTTTCCAGTCCGGGGGACCTTAAACTAACTCCTGATGGCCTTGGTTTGCAGTTCAATGCACAAAGCGTAACCTTTTAAAGGTTCACTTTCGAGCTTCTGGGACGAAATATAGCCCCACTTTACTTTAAGACTGAAAGAGTAGCCGAGACCGTCTTACGCGCATCGTGATTTTGACCAACTTCCGTTGGATTTCCCGGAACTTCGGGGATATATTCCAGTCCCGGGTACTCTAAACTAACTGCTGATGGCCTTGGTTTGCAGTGAAATGGACACAGCACATTTTTTTGAACGCTCACTTTGGAGCTTCTCGGCCGAAATATAGCCCTACTTTACTTTAAGACTGAAAGAGTAGCCGAGACCGCCTTACCCGCATCGTAATTTTGACCAACTTTGGCTCGATTTGCCGGAAGTTGACGAATATTTTTCATTCCTGGGGATGCTAAACTAACTTCCGATGGCCCTAGTTTGCAGTTAAATGGACACAGCAAAACTTTTTGAACCTCACTTTCGAGCTTATGGCTCGAAATATAGCCCCACTTAGCTTTAAGACTGAAAGAGTAGCCGAGACCGCCTTACGCGCATCGTGATTTTGGGATACTTCGGCTCAATTTCCCGGAAATAGGGGGATATTTTCCAGTCCCGGGGACTCTAAACTAACTCCTGATGGCCTTGGTTTCCAGTGAAATGGACACAGGAATACTTTTGAACGCGCACTTTCGAGCTTGCTGGCCGAAATATAGCCCTACTTCTTTTTAAGACTGAAAGAGTAGGCGGGAGCGCCTTACGCGCATTGTGATTTTGAGGATCTTCGGCTCGATCTGGCGAAACTTGGGAGATATTTTCCAGTCCCAAAGTGTCTAAACTCACTCCTGATTGTCTAAGATGGGAGTGAAATAGACACAAAAATTTTTGAACCCTTGCTTTCGAGCTTCTGGAGTTAAATCTAAACCCACTTTACCTTCAGACTGAAAGAGTAGCCGAGACCCCTTTAAGCGCATGGTGATTTTGACTAACTTCGGGTGGATTTCCCGTAACTTGGGGGATATTTCCAGTTCCTGTGACGCTAAACTAAGTCGTGATGGCCTTGTTTTGCAGTGAAATGGACACAGCAAAACTTTTTAAACACTCAGTTTCGAGCTTCTGGGCGAAATATTGCCCCAATTCACTTTAAGAATGAAAGAGTAGCCGAGACCGCCGTACGCGCGTCCTGATTTTGACCAACTTCGGTTAAATTTCCCGGAACTTTGGGGATATTTTCCAGTCCCGGGGACTCTAAACTGACCCCCGAGGTCCTTGGTCTGCAGTAAAATGGACACAGCAAAACTTTTTGAACGCTCACTTTTGAGCTTCTGGGCCGAAATATAGCTCCACTTCACTTTAAGAGTGAAAGAGTAGCCGAGACCGCCTTACGCCCGTCGTAATTTTGACCAACTTCGGCTCGATTTCCCGGAACTTGGGGGATATTTTCCAATCCCACGGACTCTAAAGTACCTCCTGATGGCCTTGGTCTGCAGTAAAATGGACACTGCACAGCTTTTTGAACGCTCACTTTCGAGCTTCTGGGGGAAATATTGCCCCAGTTCACTTTAAGAATGAAAGAGTAACCGGGACCGCCTTACGCGCATCGTGATTTTGACCAACTTTGGCTCGATTTCCCGGGAAATGGGGGATATTTTCCGGTACCGGGGACTCTAAACTAACTCCTGATTTCCTCGGTTTGCAGTGAAATGGACTCAGCCAAACGTTTTGAACGTTCACTTTCGAGCTTCTGAGCCGAAGCATAGCGCCACTTCACTTTAAGACTGAAAGAGTAGCCGGGACCGCCTTACGCGCATGGTAATTTTGTCGAACTTCGGCTTGATTTCCTGGGACTTGGAGGATATTTTCCAGTTTCGGAAGCTCTAAACTAACTCCTGAATGCCTTGGTTTTTAGTGAAATGGACACAGGTAAAAGGAGCGCACGCTCGGTTTCCAGGTTGTAGGCCGAAATATAGCCCCACTTTATTTTAAGACTGAAAGTGTACACGACACCGCCTTAAGCGCATCGAAATTTTTAGCCACTATGGCTCGATATGCCAAAACTTGGGGGATATTTTCCAGTCCCGGGGACTCTACCCTAACTCTTGATGGCCTTAGTTTTCAGTAAAAAGGTCACAGGTAACAGGAGCGCACGCTCGGTGTCGAGCTTCTAGGCCGAAATGTAGCCCCAGTTCATTTTAAGACTGAAAGAGTAAACGAAACTGCCGTACGCCTATCCTAATTTTAAGAAAGTATGGCTCAATTTGCCGAAACTCGGAGGATAGCTTCCAGTCTCGAGGATTCTAAACTATCTCCTGATGGGCTTAGTTCTTAGTGAAATGGACACAGGTAAAAGGAGAGCACGCTCGGTGTCGAGCTTGTAGAACCGAAATATAGCCCCACTTCATTTTCGGAGTAAACGAGTAGCCGAGACCGCCTTACGCGCATCGTGATTTTGAGCATCTTTGGCACGATTTGCCGGATTTCGGGCAATATTTTCCAGTCCCGAGGACTCTATGTTAACTCCTGATGAACTTAGTTTTCAGTGATATGTACACAGGCAAAAGGAGCGCACGCTCGGTGTTGAGCTTCTCGGCCAAAATATAGCCCCACTTCATTTTAAGACTGAAAGAGTAGCCGAGACCGCCTTACGCGAATCGTGATTTTGAGCAACTTTGGTTGGATCTGCCAGAATTTGGGAAATGTTTTCCAGTCCCAAGGACTCTAAACTAACTCCTGATGGCCTAAGATGTCAGTGAAATGGACACAGGTAAAATTAGCACACGCCCGGTCTCGAGCTTCTAGGTCGAAATATAGCCCCCCTTAATTTTAAGACTGAAAGAGTAGCCAAGACCGCCTTACGCGCATCGTGATTTTGGGCCACTTTTGCTCGATTTCCCGCAAGTTGGCGAATAATTTAAAGTCCCGGGGACGCTAAACTAACTCCCGATGACCTTGCTTTGCAGTCTAATGAACACAGCAAAACATTCTGAACGCTCACCTTCGAGCTTCAGTGCCGCAATATAGCCCTACTTAAATTTAAGACTGAAAGAATAACAGAGAGCCCGTTACGCGCATCGTAATTTTCATCAACTTCGGCACCATTTCCTGGAACTTGGAGAATATTTTCCAGTTCCGGGGACTCTAAACTGACTCCTGATTGCCTTGGTTTGCAGTCAAATAGACACAGCAAAACTTTTTGAACGCTCACTTTCGAGCTTGTGGGCCTAAATATAGCCACACTTCACTTTAAGACTGAAACAGTAGCCGAGACCGCTTAGGCGCATCGTGACTTTGAGCAACTTTTGCTCGCTTTCCTGGAACTTGGGGAATATTTTCCAGTCCCGGGGACTCTAAACTAACTCCTGATGGCCATGGTTTGTAGTGAAATTCACACAGCACAAGTTTTTGAACGAACACTTTCCAGCTTTTAGGCCGAAATATAGTCCCACATCACTTACGACTTAAAGAGTAGCCGAGACCGGCGTGCGCGCATCGTGATTTTGACGAACTTCGGGTCGATATTCCGGAACTTGGGGGATATTTTCCAGTCCCAGGGACTCTAAACTAACTCTTGATGGGCTTGGTTTGCAGTGAACTGCAGACAGCAAAACTTTTTGAACGCTCACCTTCAAGCTTCTGGGCCGAAATATAGCCCACTTTACTTTAATACTGAAAAAGTAGCCGAGACCGCCTTACGCGCATCGTGATTTTGACAAACCTCGGGTGGATTTCGCGGAGCTTGGGGGATATTTTCCAGTCCTTTGGACGCTAAACTAGGTGCCGATGGCATTGTTTTGCAGTGAAATGGACACAGCAAAGCTTTTTGAACGCTCACTTTCGAGGTTGTGGGCCGAAATATAGCCATACTTCACTTTAAGACTGAAACAGTAGCCGAGACCACGTTTCGCGCATCGTGATTTTGATCAACTTCGGCTCGATTTCCCGGAACTTGCGAAATATTTTCCAGTCCCGGGGACTCTAAACTAACTCGTGCTGGTCTTGGTTTGCAGTGAAACGGAAACAGAAAAAGTTTTTGAACGCATACTTTCGAGCTTATGGACGGAAATAGAACCCCACTTCACTTGAAGACTAAAAGAGTAGCCGAGGCCGCTTTACGTGCATCGTGATTTTGACCAACTTCGGCTCGATTTGCCGGAACTAAGGGGATATATTCCAGTTCTGAGGACTCTAAACTAACTCCTGATGTCCTTGGTTTGCAGCAAAATGGACCCAGCAAAACTTTTTGAACGCTCAATTTCCCGCTTCTGGGCCAAAATATAGCACCCCATTACTTGAACACTGAAAGAGTAGCCGAGACCGCCTTACGTGCATGGTGATTTTGACAAACTTCGGGTTGATTTCCCGGAACTTGGGGGACATTTTCCAGTCCCGGGGACTCTCAACTAACTCCTGCTTGTCTTGGTTTGCAGTGAAATGGACACAGCGAAAGTTTTTGAACGCTCACTCTCGAGCTTCTGGGCCGAAATAGAGCCCCATTTTACTTTAAGACTGAAAGAGTAGGCGAGACCGTCTTGAGCGAATCGTGATTTTGACCAATTTCGCCTTTATTTCCCGAAACTTGGGGGATATATTCCAGTCAAAGGGACTCTACAGTAACTCCTGATGGCCTTGGTTTTCAGTGAAATGGACAGAGCACAACTTTGGAGCTTCTGGGCAGAAATATAGCCCCACTTTACTTTAAGACTGAAAGAGTAGATGAGACCGCCTTACGGGGATCGTAATTTTGACGAACTTCGAATGGATTTCCCGGAACTTGGGGGATATTTTGCAGTCCCTTGGACGCTAAACCAAGTCCTGATGGCCTTGTTTTGAAGTAAAATGGACACAACAAAACTTTTTGAACGCTCACTTTCGAGCTTGTGGGCCGAAATGTAACCACACTTCACTTTAGCACTGACACAGTCGCCGAGACTACGTTACGCGCATCATGAATTTGATGAACTTCGGCTGGATTTCCCGGGACTTGGGGGATATTGTCCAGTCCCGGGGACTCTAAACTAACTTCTGATGGCCTTGGTTTGCACTGAAAGTGACAGAGCAAAACTTTCTAAACACTCACTTTCGAGCTTCTGGGCCGAAATATAGCCCCATTTCACTTTAAGACTGATAGAGTAGCCGAGACCACCTTACGCACATGGTTTGCTGTGAAATAGACACAGTAATTTTTTTTGAGCTGTGAGCTTGTGGGCCGAAATAGAACGCCACTTCACTTTAAGACTGAAGGAGTAGCCGACACCGCCTTAAGCGCACCGTGATTTTGACCAACTTCGCCGCGATTTGCCGGAACTTGGGGGATATTTTCCAGTCCCGGGGACTCTAAACTAACTCCTGATTGTCTTGGTTTTCAGTGAAATGCACACAGCGAAACTTTTTGAACGCTCACTCTCGAGCTTCTGGACCGAAATATAGCCCCACTTTACTTTAAGACTGAAAGAGTAGCCGAGACCGTCTTGCGCAAATCGTGATTTTCACCAACTTCGGGTCTGTTTCCCGGAACTTGGAGGATATATTCCATTTCCGCGGGCTGTAAACTAACTCCTGATGGCCTTGGTTTTCAGTGAAATGGACAAAGGAAAGCTTTTTGAACACCCTCTTTGTAGCTTCTGGGCCGAAATAGAATCCCACTTCACTTTCAGACTGAAATAGTAGCCGAGACCGCCTCACGCGCATCGTGAGTTAGACCAAGTTCAGCTCGATTTCACGCAACTTTTGGGATATTTTCCAGTCCGGGGGAATCTAAACTAACTCCGGATGGCCTTGGTTTGCACTGAAATGCGCACAGCATAAATGTTTGAACGCCCACTTTGGAGCTTCTGGGCCGAAATATAGCCCCACTTCACTTTAAGACTGAAAGAGTAGCCGAGATCGCCTTACGCGCATCGTGATTTTGACCATTTTCGGATCGATTTCTCGGAACTTGGGGGATATTTTCCAGTCCCGGGGACTCTAAACTAACTCCTGATCGCCTTGCTTTGCATTGAAATAGACATAGCAAAGCTTTTTGAAGGCTCACTGTCGAGCTTGTGGGCCGAAATATAGCCACACTTTACTTTAAGACTGAAAAAGTAGCCGAGACCACGTTACGCGCATCATGAATTTTATCAACTTCGGCTCAAATTCCCGGGACTTGGGGGATATGTTCCAGTCCCGGGGACTCTAAACTAACTCCTGATGGGCTTGGTTTGCATTGAAATGGACACAGCACAATTTTTTGAACGCACACTTTCCAGATTCTGGGCCGAAATATAGCCCCACTTCACTTAAGACTGAAAGAGTAGCCGAGACCGCCTTGCTCGCATCGTGAGTTTGACAAACTTCCGGTCGATATTCCGGAACTTGGGGGATATTTTCCAGTCCCACGAGCTCTAAACTAACTCCTCATGGCCTTGGTTTGCAGTGAAATGGACACAGCAAAACTTTTTGAACGCTCACCTTCGAGCTTCCTGGCCGAAATAAAGCCCCACTTTACTTTAAGACTTAAAGAGTAACCGAGAGCACCTTACGCGCATTGTGATTTTGACAAACTTCGGGTGGATCTCCCGGAACTTGGGGAACATTTTCCAGTCCCTTGGACGCTAAACTAAGTCCTGATGGCCTTGTTTTGCAGTGAAATGGACACAGCAAAACTTTTTGAACGCTCACTTTCGAGCTTGTGGGCCGAAATATAGCCACACCTTACTTTAAGACTGAAACAGTAGCGGAGAGCGCATTTCACGCATCGTGATTTTGATCATCTTGGGCTCGCTTTCCCGGAACTTGGGGAATATTTTCCAGTCCTGGGGACCCTAAACTAACTTTTGATATCTTTGGTTTGCAGTGAAATGCACACAGCAAAACTTTTTGAACGCTCACTTTCGAGTTTCTGGACAGAAATATAGCCCCACTTGACTTTAAGACTGAAAGGATAGCCGAGACCGCTTTGGGAGCATCGTGATTTTGACCAACTTCAGCTCGATTTACCGTAACTTGGGGAATATTTTCCAGTGCCAGGGACGGTAAACTAACTCGTGATGGCCTTGTTTTTCAGTCAAAGAACACAGCAAAACTTTTTCAACGCTCACTTTCGGGCTTGTGGGCCGAAATATAGCCCCAGTTCACTTTAAGACTGAAACAGTAGCCGATACCGCATTTCGCGCATCGTGATTTTAATCAACTGCGGTTCGATTCCCCGGAACTTGGGCAATCTTTTTCAGTCCCGGGGACTCTAAACTAACCCATGATGGCCTTGGTTTGCAGTGAAATGGACACAGCAAAACTTTTTGAACGCTCACTTTCGGGCTTCTGGCCCGAAATATAGCCCCACTTCACTTTAAGACAGAAAGAGTAGCCGAGACCACTTTAGGAGCATCGTGATTTGACCAACCTCGGCTCAATTTCCCGGACCTTGGGGCATATTTTCTTGTACCGGGGACGCTAAACTAACTCCTGATGGCCTTGGTTTGCAGTGAAATGAACACAGCAAAACTTTTTGAACGCTCACTTTCGGGCTTCTCGCTCGAAATATAGCCCCACTTCACTCTGAGACTGAAAGAGTAGCCGACACTACCTTACGCAAATCGTGATTTTGACCAACTTCGACTCGATTTCCTGGAAGTTGGGGGATATTTTCCAGTCCCGGGGACTCTAAACTAGCTCCTGATGGCTTTGGTTTGCAGTCAAATAAACACAGGGAAACTTTTTGAACGCTCACTTTCAAGCTTCTGGGCCGAAATATACAGCCACGTCACTTTAACACTAAAAGAGTAGCCGAGACTGCTTTACGCGCATGGTGATTTTCACAAACTTCGGCTCGATTTCCCGGAAATTGGGGGATATTTTGATGTCCCGGAGACTGTTAACTATCTCCTGATGTGGCTTGGTTTGCGGTGAAATGGACACAGCAAAACTTTTTGAACTTTCACTTTCGAGCTTTTGGGCCGAAATATAGCCCGAGTTCACTTTAAGAATGAAAGAATAGCCGAGACCGCCTTACGCGCATCGTGATTTTGACCAACTTTGGCTCGATTTCCCAGGAAATGGGGAATATTTTCCGGTACCGGGGACTCTAAAGTAACTCCTGATTGCCTTGGTTTGCATTGAAACGGAGAGAGGAAAACTTTTTCAACGCTCCCCTTCGGGCTTCTGAGCCGAAATATAGCCCCACTTCAGTTTAAGACTGAAAGAGTAGCCGAGACCGTCTTAGCGCATCGTGATTTTGACCAACTTCGGCTCGATTTCCCGAAACTTCGGTGATATATTCAAGTTCCAAGGACTCTAAACTAATCGCTGATGGCCTTGGTCTCCAGTGAAATGGACACAGCAAATTTTTTTGAACGCTTACTTTCGAAATTCTGGGCCGAAATATAGCCCCACTTCACTTTAAGACTGAACTAGTAGCCGAGAGCGTCTTAGACGCATCGTGATTTTGACCAACTTCGGCTTGAGTTGCCAGAACTTAAGGGATATTTTTTAGTCCCGCGGACTCTAAACTAACTCATGATGGCCTTGGTTTTCAGTTAAATTGAGAGAGCAAAAGTTTTTGAACGCTCACTTTCGAGCTTCTGGGCCGAAATATACAGCCACGTCACTTTAAGACTAAAAGAGTAGCCGAGACTGCTTTACGCGCATCGTGATTTTCACAAACTTCGGCTCGATTTCCAGGGACTTGGGGGATATTTTGATGTCCCAGACACTGTAAACAATCTGCTGATGAGACTTGGTTTGCGGTGAAATGGACACAGCAAAACTTTTTGAACTTTCACTTTCGAGCTTCTGGGCCGAAATATAGCCCCAGTTCACTTTAAGAGTCAAAGAGTAGCCGAGACCGCCTTACGCGCATCCTGATTTTGACAAATTTCGGCTCGATTTCCCCGAACTTGGGGGATATTTTCCAGTCCCGAGGAGTCTAAACTAACTGCTGATGGCCTTGGTTTGCAGTGAAATGAACACAGCAAAACTTTTTGAACTTTCACTTTCTAGCTTCTCGGCTGAAATATAGCCCCCCTTCACTTTGAGAATCAAAGAGTAGCCGAGACCGCCTTACGCGCATCGTGATTTTGACAAAATTCGGCTCGATTTCCCCGAACTTGGGCGATATTTTCCAGTCCCGAGCAGTCTAAACTAACTCCTCATGGCCTTGGTTTGCAGTGAAATGAACAAGGTAACACTCTTTGAACGCTTATTTTCGACCTTCTGGGATGAAATATAGCCTAACTTCACTTTAAGACTGAAAAAGTAGGCGAGACCGCCTTTCGCGCATCGTGATTTTGAGCAACTTCCGCTCGATTTTCTAGAATTTTGGCGATATTTTCAAGTCCCGGGGACTCTAAAGTAACTCCTGATGGCCTTGGTTTGATGTGAAATGGACGCAGGAAAACTTTTTGAACGCTCAGTTTCGAGCTTCTGGGCCGAAATACAACCGTACTTCACTTTAAGACTGAAATAGTAGCCGAGACCTCCTTACGAGCATCGTGATTTTGACCCGGTTCAGCTCGATTTCCCGGAACTTGGGGGATCTTTTCCAGTCCGGGGGACTTTCAACTAACTCCTGATGGCCTTGGTTTGCAGTGAAATGCACAAAGCGTAACTTTTTAAAGGTTCACTTTCGAGCTTCTGGGCCGAAATATAGCCCCACTTTACTTTAAGACTGAAAGAGTAGCCGAGACCGTCTTACGGGCATCGTGATTTTGACCAACTTCCGTTGGATTTCCCGGAACTTCGCGGATATATTCCAGTTCCTTTGACGCTGAACTAAGTCGTGATAGCCTTGTTTTGCAGTGAAATGGACACAGCAAAACTTTTTAAACACTCAGTTTCGAGCTTCTGGGTTGAAATATTGCCCCAATTCACTTTAAGACTGAAAGAGTAGCCGAGACCGCCGTGAGCGTCGTGATTTTGACCAACTTCGGTTAAATTTCCCGGAACTTGGGGATATTTTCCAGTCCCGGGGACTCTAAACTGACCCCCGAGGTCCTTGGTTTGCAGTAAAATGGACGCAGCAAAACTTTTTGAACGCTCACTTTTGAGCTTCTGGGCCGAAGCATAGCCCTACTTCACTTTAAGACTGAAAGACTAGCCGAAACCGGCTTACGCGCATCGTGATTTTGGGCTACTTAGGCTCGATTTCCCGGAACTTGCGAGATAATTCCCAGTCCCGGGCACTCTGAACTAATTCCTGATGGCCTTGGTTTTCAGTGAAATGAACACGGCCAAACTTTTTGAACGTTCACTTTCGAGCTTCTGGGCCGAAATATAGCCCCACTTCACTTTAAGACTGAAAGAGTAGCCGGGACCGCCTTACGCGCATGCTAATTTTGTCGAACTTCGGCTTCATTTCCTGGGACTTGGGGGATATTTTCCAGTCCCGGAAGCTCTAAACTAACTCCTGAATGCCTTGGCTTTGCGTGAAATGGACACAGGTAAAAGGAGCGCACGCTCGGTTTCCAGGTTGTAGGCCGAAATATAGCCCCACTTTATTTTAAGACTGAAAGTGTACACGAAACCGCCTTAAGCGCATCGAAATTTTTAGCCACTATGGCTCGATATGCCTAAACTTGAGGGGATAGTTTCCAGTCCCGGGGACTCTACCCTAACTCTTGATGGCCTTAGTTTTCAGTAAAATGGTCACAGGTAACATGAGCGCACGTTCAGTGTCGAGCTTCTAGGCCGAAATGTAGCCCCAGTTCATTTTAAGACTGAAAGAGTAAACGAAACTGCCGTACGCCTATCCTAATTTTAAGAAAGTATGGCTCAATTTGCCGAAACTTGGAGGATAGCTTCCAGTCTCGAGGATTCTAAACTATCTCCTGATGGACTTAGTTCTTAGTGAAATGGACACAGGTAAAAGGAGAGCACGCTCGGTGTCGAGCTTGTAGAACCGAAATAAAGCCCCACTTCATTTTCGGAGTAAACGAGTAGCCGAGACCGCCTTACGCGCATCGTGATTTTGAGCATCTTTGGCTCGATTTGCCGCAATTCGGGCAATATTTTCCAGTCCCGACTACTCTATGTTAACTCCTGATGAACTTAGTTTTCAGTGATATGTACACAGGCAAAAGGAGCGCACGCTCGGTGTTGAGCTTCTCGGCCGAAATATAGCACCACTTCATTTTAAGACTGAAAGAGTAGCCGAGACCGCCTTACGCGCATCGTGATTTTGAGCAACTTTGGCGCGATATGCCAGAATTTGGGAAATATTTTCCAGTCCCAAGGACTCTAAACTAACTCCTGATGGCCTAAGATGTCAGTGAAATGGACACAGGTAAAATTAGCGCACACCCGCTATCGAGCTTCCAGGTCGAAATATAGCCCCCTTTAATTTTAAGACTGAAAGAGTAGCCGAGACCGCCTTACGCGCATCGTGATTTTGGGCCACTTTTGCTCGATTTCCCGCAAGTTGGCGAATAATTTAAAGTCCCGGGGACGCTAAACTAACTCCCGATGACCTTGCTTTGCAGTTTAATGAACACAGCAAAACATTCTGAACGCTCACCTTCGAGCTTCAGTGCCGCAATATAGCCCTACTTAAATTTAAGACTGAAAGAATAACAGAGAGCCCGTTACGCGCATCGTAATTTTCATCAACTTCGGCGCCATTTCCTGGAACTTGGACAATATTTTCCAGTTATGGCGACTCTAAGCTAACTCCTGATTGCCTTGGTTTGCAGTGAAATGGAGACAGCAAAACTTTTTGAACGCTCACTTTCGAGCTTGTGGGCCTAAATATAGCCACACTTCACTTTAAGACTGAAACAGTAGCCGAGACCGCGTTAGGCGCATCGTGATTTTGAGCAACTTCTGCTCGCTTTTCTGGAACTTGGGGAATATTTTCCAGTCCTGGGGACTCTAAACTAACTCCTGATGGCCATGGTTTGCAGTGAAATTCACACAGCACAAGTTTTTGAACGAACACTTTCGAGCTTTTAGGCCGAAATATAATCCCATCTCACTTACGACTTAAAGAGTAGCCGAGACCGGCGTGCGTGCATCGTGATTTTGACCAACTTCGGGTCGATATTCCGGAACTTGGGGGATATTTTCCAGTCCCAGGGACTCTAAACTAACTCTTGATGGGCTTGGTTTGCAGTGAAATGGAGACAGCAAAACTTTTTCAACGCTCACCTTCAAGCTTCTGGGCCGAAATATAGCCCACTTTACTTTAATACTGAAAGAGTAGCCGAGACCGCCTTACGCGCATCGTGATTTTGACAAACTTCGGGTGGATTTCCCGGAGCTTGGGGGATATTTTCCAGTCCCTTGGACGCTAAACTAGGTGCCGATGGCCTTGTTTTGCAGTGAAATGGAAACAGCAAAGCTTTTTGAACGCTCACTTTCGAGGTTGTGGGCCAAAATATAGCCCCACTTCACTTTAAGACTGAAACAGTAGCCGATACCGCATTTCGCGCATCGTGATTTTAATCAACTTCGGCTCGATTCCCCGGAACTTAGGCAATATTTTTCAGTCCCAGGGACTCTAAACTAACCCATGATGGCCTTGGTTTGCAGTGAAATGGACACAGCAAAACGTTTTGAACGTTCACTCTCGCGCTTCTGGCCCGAAATATAGCCCCACTTCACTTTAAGACAGAAAGAGTAGCCGAGACCACTTTAGGGGCATCGTGATTTTGACCAACCTCGGCTCAATTTCCCGGACCTTAGGGCATATTTTCTTGTACCGGGGACACTAAACTAACTCCTGATGGCCTTGGTTTGCAGTGAAATGAAAACAGCAAAACTTTTTGAACGCTCACTTTCGGGCTTCTCGCCCGAAATATAGCCCCACTTCACTCTAAGACTGAAAGAGTAGCCGACACTACCTTACGCAAGTCGTGATTTTGACCAACTTCGGCTCGATTTCCCGGAAGTTGGGGGATATTTTTCCAGTCCCGGGGACTCTAAACTAGCTCCTGATGGCTTTGGTTTGCAGTCAAATAAACACAGGGAAACTTTGTGAACGCTCACTTTGAAGCTCCTGGCCAGGAATAAAGCCTCACTTCAGTTTAAGACTGAAACAGTAAGCGAGACCGCCTAACGCGCACCGTGATTTTGACCAACTTCGGCTAAATTTCCCTGAACTTCGGGGAATATTTTCCAGTCCCGAAGACTCTTAAGTAACCCCTGATGGCCTTCGTTTGCGTTGAAATGGCTACAGGAAAAATTTTTGAAGCTCACTTTTGAGCTTCTGGGCCGAAATATAGCCTCACTTCACTTTAAGACTGAAAGAGTAGCCGAGGCCGCCTTAGGCGCATCGTGATTTTGACCAACTTCGGCTTGAGTTGCCAGAACTTAAAAGATATTTTCCACTCCCGGGGACTCTAAACTAACTCATGATGGCCTTGGTTTTCAGTGAAATTGAGAGAAGAAAAGTTTTTGAACGCTCACTTTCGAGCTTCTGGACCGAAATATAGCCCTACTTCACTTTCAGACTCAAAGAGTAGCCGAGACCGCCTTACGCGAATCGTTATTTTAACCAACTTCGTCTCGATTTGGCGGAACTTGGAGGATATTTTCCAGTTCCGGGGACTGTAAACTACTTCCTGAGGGCCTTGCTCTGGAGTGAAATGGACACAGCACAACTTTTTGAACTTTCACTTTCGAGCTTCTGGGGGAAAATATTGCCCCAGTTCACTTTAAGAATGAAAGAGTAACCGGGACCGCCTTACGCGCATCGTGATTTTGACCAACTTTGGCTCGATTTCCCGGGAAATGCGGGATATTTTCCGGTACCGGGGACTCTAAACTAACTCCTGATTTCCTCGGTTTGCAGTGAAATGGACACAGCACAACTTTTTGAACGCTCACTTTTGAGCTTCTGGACCGAAGCATAGCCCTACATCACTTTAAGACTGAAAGACTAGCCGAAACCGGCTTACGCGCATCGTGATCTTGGGCTACTTCGGCTCGATTTCCCGGAACTTGGGACATAATTCCCAGTCCCGGGCACTCTGAACTAATTCCTGATCGCCTTGGTTTTCAGTGAAATGGACTCAGCCAAACTTTTTGAACGTTCACTTTCGAGCTTCTGGGCCGAAATATAGCCCCACTTCACTTTAAGACTGAAAGAGTAGCCGGGACCGCCTTACGCGCATGGTAATTTTGTCGAACTTCGGCTTGATTTCCTGGGACTTGGAGGATATTTTCCAGTCCCGGAAGCTCTAAACTAACTCCTAAATGCCTTGGTTTTTAGTGAAATGGACACAGGTAAAAGGAGCGCACGCTCGGTTTCCAGGTTGTAGGCCGAAATATAGCCCCACTTTATTTTAAGACTGAAAGTGTACACGAAACCGCCTTAAGCGCATCGAAATTTTTAGCCACTATGGCTCGATATGCCAAAACTTGGGGGATAGTTTCCAGTCCCGGGGACTCTACCCTAACTCTTGATGGCCTTAGTTTTCAGTAAAATGGTCACAGGTAACAGGAGCGCACGCTCGGTGTCGAGCTTCTAGGCCGAAATGTAGCCCCAGTTCATTTTAAGACTGAAAGAGTAAACGAAACTGCCGTACGCCTATCGTAATTTTAAGAAAGTATGGCTCAATTTGCCGAAACCTGGAGGATAGCTTCCAGTCTCGAGGATTCTAAACTATCTCCTGATGGGCTTAGTTCTTAGTGAAATGGACACAGGTAAAAGGAGAGCACGCTCGGTGTCGAGCTTGTAGAACCGAAATAAAGCCCCACTTCATTTTCGTAGTAAACGAGTAGCCGAGACCGCCTTACGCGCATCGTAATTTTGAGCAACTTTGGCTCGATCTGCCAGAATTTGGGAAATATTTTCCAGTCCCAAGGACTCTAAACTAACTCCTGATGGCCTAAGATGTCAGTGAAATGGACAGGTAAAATTAGTGCACGCCCGGTCTCGAGCTTCTAGGTCGAAATATAGCCCCCCTTAATTTTAAGACTGAAAGAGTAGCCGAGACCGCCTTACGCGCATCGTGATTTTGGGCCACTTTTGCTCGATTTCCCGCAAGTTGGCGAATAATTTAAAGTCCCGGGGACGCTAAACTAACTCCCGATGACCTTGCTTTGCAGTTTAATGAACACAGCAAAACATTCTGAACCCTCACCTTCGAGCTTCAGTGCCGCAATATAGCCCTACTTAGATTTAAGACTGAAAGAATAACCGAGAGCCCGTTACGCGCATCGTAATTTTCATCAACTTCGGCGCCATTTCCTGGAACTTGGACAACATTTTCCAGTTATGGGGACTCTAAACTAACTCCTGATTGCCTTGGTTTGCAGTCAAATGGACACAGCAAAACTTTTTGAACCCTCACTTTCGAGCTTGTGGGCCTAAATATAGCCACACTTCACTTTAAGACTGAAACAGTAGCCGAGACCGCGTTACGCGCATCGTGATTTTGAGCAACTTCTGCCCGCTTTCCTAGAACTTCGGCAATATTTTCCAGTCCCGGGGACTCTAAACTAACTCCTGATGGCCATGGTTTGTAGTGAAATTCACACAGCACAAGTTTTTGAACGAACACTTTCCAGCTTTTAGGCCGAAATATAGTCCCACATCACTTACGACTTAAAGAGTAGCCGAGACCGGCGTGCGCGCATCGTGATTTTGACCAACTTCGGGTCGATATTCCGGAACTTGGGGGATATTTTCCGCTCCCAGGGACTCTAAACTATCTCTTGATGGCCTTGTTTTGCAGTGAAATGGAGACAGCAAAACTTTTTGAACGCTCACCTTCAAGCTTCTTGGCCCAAATATAGCCCACTTTACTTTAATACTGAAAAAGTAGCCGAGACCGCCTTACGCGCATCGTGATTTTGACAAACTTCGGGTGGATTTCCCGGAACTTGGGGGATATTTTCCAGTGCCTTGGACGCTAAACGAGGTGCCGATCGCCTTGATTTGCAGTGAAATGGACACAGCAAAACTTTTTGAAGGGTCACTTTCGAGGTTGTGGGCCGAAATATAGCCATACTTCACTTTAAGACTGCAATAGTAGCCGAGACCACGTTTCGCGCATCGTGATTTTGATCAACTTCGGCTCGATTTCCCGGAACTTGCGAAATATTTTCCAGTCCCGGGGACTCTAAACTAACTCGTGCTGGTCTTGGTTTGCAGTGAAACGGAAACAGAAAAAGTTTTTGAACGCATACTTTCGAGCTTCTGGACCGAAATAGAACCCAACTTCACTTGAAGACTGAAAGAGTAGCCGAGACCGCCTTACGTGCATCGTGATTTTGACCAACTTCGGCTCGATTTGCCGGAACTAAGGGGATATATTCCAGTTCTGAGGACTCTAAACTAACTCCTGATGGCCTTGGTTTGCAGTAAAATGGAGCCAGCAAAACTTTTTGAACGGTCAATTTCCAGCTTCTGGGCCGAAATATAGCCCCCCATTACTTTAACACTGAAAGAGTAGCCGAGACCGCCTTACGTGCATCGTGATTTTGACAAACTTCGGGTTGATTTCCCGGAACTTGGGGGATATTTTGCAGTCCCGGGGACTCTCAACTAACTCCTGCTTGTCTTGGTTTGCAGTGAAATGGACACAGCGAAAGTTTTTGAACGCTCACTCTCGAGCTTCTGGGCCGAAATAGAGCCCCATTTTACTTTAAGACTGAAAGAGTAGGCGAGACCGTCTTGAGCGAATCGTGATTTTGACCAATTTCGCCTTTATTTCCCGAAACTTGGGGGTATATTCCAGTCAAAGGGACTCTACAGTAACTCCTGATGGCCTTGGTTCTCAGTGAAATGGACAGAGCACAACTTTGGAGCTTCTGGGCAGAAATATAGCCCCACTTTACTTTAAGACTGAAAGAGTAGATAAGACCGCTTTACGCGCATCATAATTTTGAGGAACTTCGAATGGATTTCCCGGAACTTGGGGAATATTTTTCAGTCCTTTGGACGCTTGCAGTCAATTGTTTTGAAGTAAAATGGACAGAACAAAATTTTTTTAACGCTCACTTTCTAGCTTGTGGGCCGAAATATAGCCACACTTCACTTTAGGACTGACACAGTAGCCGAGACCACGTTACGGGCATCATGAGTTTGATCAACTTCGGCTCGATTTCCCGGGACTTGGGGGATACTCTCCAGTTCCGGGGACTCTAAATTAACTTCTGATGGCCTTGGTTTGCACTGAAAGTGACAGAGCAAAGCATTTTAAACACTCACTTTCGAGCTTCTGGGCCGAAATATAGCCCCCCATTACTTTAACACTGAAAGAGTAGCCGAGACCGCCTTACGTGCATCGTGATTTTGACAAACTTCGGGTTGACTTCCCGGAACTTGGGGGATATTTTCCAGTCCCGGGGACTCTCAACTAACTCCTGCTTGTCTTGATTTGCAGTG
Source organism: Orbicella franksi (assembly GCF_964199315.1). NCBI lineage: Eukaryota > Metazoa > Cnidaria > Anthozoa > Scleractinia > Merulinidae > Orbicella > Orbicella franksi. Next base: position 417,687 of record NC_138156.1, on the reverse strand, counting down.
AAATGGACACAGCGAAAGTTTTTGAACGCTCACTCTCGAGCTTCTGGGCCGAAATAGAGCCCCATTTTACTTTAAGACTGAAAGAGTAGGCGAGACCGTCTTGAGCGAATCGTGATTTTGAGCAATTTCGCCTTTATTTCCCGAAACTTGGGGGTATATTCCAGTCAAAGGGACTCTACAGTAACTCCTGATGGCCTTGGTTTTCAGTGAAATGGACAGAGCACAACTTTGCAGCTTCCAGGCAGAAATATAGCCCCACTTTACTTTAAGACTGAAAGAGTAGATAAGACCGCTTTACGCGCATCGTAATTTTGACGAACTTCGAATGGATTTCGCGGAACTTGGGGGATATTTTGCAGTCCCTTGGACGCTAAACTAAGTCCTGATGGCCTTGTTTTGAAATAAAATGGACACAACGAAACTTTTTGAACGCTCACTTTCTAGCTTGTGGGCCGAAATATAGCCACACTTTACTTTAGGACTGACACAGTAGCCGAGACCACGTTACGCGCATCATGAATTTGATCAACTTCGGCTCAATTTTCCGGGACTAGCGGGATACTCTCCAGTCCCGGGGACTCTAAACTAACTTCTGATGGCCTTGGTTTGCACTGAAAGTCACAGAGCAAAACATTTTAAACACTCACTTTCGAGCTTCTGGGCCGAAATATAGTCCCACTTCACTTTAAGACTGAAAGAGTAGCCGAGACCACTTTACGCACATCGTGATTTTGACCAACTTCGGCTCGATTTACCGAAACTTGGGGGATATTTTCCAGTCCCGAGGACTCTTAAGTAACCCCTGATGGCCTTGGTTTGCATTGAAATGGATACAGCAAAACTTTTTGAACGCTCACTTTTGAGCTTCTTGGCCGAAATATAGCCCCACTTCACTTTAAGACTGAAAGAGTAGCCGACACCGTCTTGCGCAAATCGTGATTTTCACCAACTTCCGGATATCTTCCATTTCCGCGGGCTGTAAACTAACTCCTGATGGCCTTGGTTTTCAGTGAAATGGACAAAGGAAAGCTTTTTGAACACTCTCTTTGTAGCTTCTGGGCCGAAATAGAATCCCACTTCACTTTCAGACTGAAATAGTAGCCGAGACCGCCTCACGCGCATCGTGAGTTAGACCAAGTTCAGCTCGATTTCACGACACTTTTGGGATATTTTCCAGTCCGCGGGACTCTAAACTAACTCCGGATGGCCTTGTTTTGCACTGAAATGCGCACAGCATAAATTTTTGACCGCCCACTTTGGAGCTTCTGGGCCGAAATATAGCCCCACTTCACTTTAAGACTGAAAGAGTAGCCGAGATCGCCTTACGCGCATCGTGATTTTGACCATTTTCGGATCGACTTCTCGGAACTTGGGGGATATTTTCCAGTCCCGGGGACTCTAAACTAACTCCTGATCACCTTGCTTTGCATTGAAATGGACAGAGCAAAACTTTTTGAACGCTCACTTTCGAGCTTGTGGGCCGAAATATAGCCACACTTTACTTTAAGACTGAAACAGTAGCCGAGACTGTATTTCGCGCATCGTGATTTTGATCAACTTCGGCTCGCTTTCCCGGAACTTGGGGAATATTTTCCAGTCCCGGGGACCCTAAACTTAGTCCTGATTGCGTTGTTTTGCAGTGAAATGGACACAGCAAAACTTTTTGAACGCTCACTTTCGAGTTTGTGGGCCGAAATATAGCCACACTTTACTTTAAGACTGAAACAGTTGCCGAGACCGGCTTTCGCGCATCGTTATTTTCATCAACTTGGGCTTGCTTTCCCGGAACTTGGGGAATATTTTCCAGTCCCGGGCACCCTAAACTAACTTTTCATAGCTTTGATTTGCAGTGAAATGCACACAGCAAAACTTTTTGAACGCTCACTTTCGAGCCTCTGGACAGAAATATAGCCCCACTTCGATTTAAGACTGAAAGGGTAGCCGAGACCGCTTTGGGAGCATCGTGATTTTGACCAACTTCAGCTCGACTTACCGGAACTTGGGGAATATTTTCCAGTGCCAGGGACGCTAAACTAACTGGTGATGGCCTTGTTTTTCAGTCAAAGAATACAGCAAAACTTTTTGAACGCTTACTTTCGGGCTTCTGTGCCGAAATATAGCCCCACTTCACTTTAAGACTGAAACAGTAGCCGATACCGCATTTCGCGCATCGTGATTTTGATCAACTTCGGCTCGAGTCCCCGAAACTTGGGCCATATTTTTCAGTCCCGGGGACTCTAAACTAACCCCTGATGCCCTTGGTTTGCAGTGAAATGGACACAGCAAAACTTTTTGAACGCTCACTTTCGGGATTCAGGCCCGAAATATAGCCCCACTACACTTTAAGACAGAAAGAGTAGCCGAGACCACTTTAGGGGCATCGTGATTTTGACCAACCTCGGCTCAATTTCCCGGACCTTGGGGCATACTTTCTTGTCCCGGGGACGCTAAACTAACTCCTGATCGCCTTGGTTTGCTGTGAAATGAACACAGCAAAACTTTTTGAACTTTCACTTTCTAGCCTCTCGGCCGAAATATAGCCCCAGATCACTTCAAGAATCCAAGAGTAGCCGAGACCGCCTGATGCGCATCGTGATTTTGACAAAATTCGGCTCGATTTCCCCGAACTTGGGCGATATTTTCCAGTCCCGAGCAGTCTAAACTAACTCCTGATGGCCTAGGTTTGCAGTGAAATGAACACAGCAAAACTTTTTTAACTTTCACTTTCTAGCTTCTCGGCCGACATATAGCCCCAGTTCACTTTGAGAATCAAAGAGTAGCCGAGACCGCCTTACGCGCATCCTGATTTTGACAAACTTCGGCTCGATTTCCCCGAACTTGGGCGATATTTTCCAGTCCCGAGCAGTCTAAACTAACTCCTCATGGCCTTGGTTTGCAGTGATATGAACACAGCAAAACTTTTTGAACTTTCACTTTCTAGCTTCTCGGGCGAAATATAGCCCCAGTTCACTTTAAGAATCAAAGAGTAGCCGAGACCGTCTTACGCGCATCGTAATTTTGACCAACTTCGGCTCCATTTGCCGGAAGTTGGCGAATATTTTCAATTCCCGGGGAAGCTAAACTAACTTCCGTTGGCCTTAGTTTGCAGTTAAGTGGACACAGCAAAACTTTTTGAACGCTCGCTTTCGAGCTTATGGCTCGAAATATAGCTCCACTTAGCTTTAAGACTGAAAGAGTAGCCGAGAGCGCCTTACGCGCATCATGATTTTGGGATACTTCGGCTCGATTTCCCGGAAATAGGGGGATATTTTCCAGTTCTGGGGACTCTAAACTAACTCCTGATGGCCTTGGTTTCCAGTGAAATGGACACAGGAACACTTTTTGAACGCGCACTCTCGAGCTTGCTGGCCGAAATATAGCCCTACTTCTTTTTAAGACTGAAAGAGTAGGCGGGAGCGCCTTACGCGCATTGTGATTTTGAGGATCTTCGGCTTGATCTGGCGAAACTTGGGAGATATTTTCCAGTCCCAAAGTCTCTAAACTCACTCCTGATTGTCTAAGATGTGAGTGAAATAGACACAAAAATTTTTGAACCCTTACTTTCGAGCTTCTGGAGTTAAATCTAAGCCCACTTTACCTTAAGACTGAAAGAGTAGCCGAGATCCCCTTAAGCGCATGGTGATTTTGAGTAACTTCGGGTGGATTTCCCGTAACTTGGGGGATATTTCCAGTTCCTTTGACGCTAAACTAAGTCGTGATGGCCTTGTTTTGCAGTGAAATGGACACCGCAAAACTTTTTAAACTTTCAGTTTCGAGTTTCTGGGCCAAAATATTGCCCCAATTCACTTTACGACTGAAAGAGTAGCCGAGACCGCAGTACGCGCGTCGTGATTTTGACCAACTTCGGTTAAATTTCTCAGAACTTGGGGGATATTTTCCAGTCCCGGGGACTCTAAACTGACCCTCGACGTCCTTGGTCTGCAGTCAAATGGACACAGCAAAACTTTTTGAACGCTCACTTTTGAGCTTCTGGGCCGAAATATAGCTCCACTTCACTTTAAGAGTGAAAGAGTAGCCGAGACCGCCTTACGCCCGTCGTAATTTTGACCAACTTCGGCTCGATTTCCCGGAACTTGGGGGATATTTTCCAGTCCCGCGGACTCTAAAGTAACTCCTGATGGCCTTGCTCTGGAGTGAAATGGACAGAGCACAGCTTTTTGAACGCTCACTTTCGAGCTTCTGGGTGGAAATATTGCCCCAGTTCACTTTAAAAATGAAAGAGTAACCGGGACCGCCTTACGCGCATTGTGATTTTGACCAACTTTGGCTCGATTTTCCGGGAAATGGGGGATATTTTCCGATACCGGGCACTCTAAACTAACTCCTGATTTTCTCGGTTTGCAGTGAAATGGACACAGCACAACTTTTTGAACGCTCACTTTTGAGCTTCTGGACCGAAGCATAGCCATACTTCACTTTAAGACTGAAAGACTAGCCGAGACCGCCTTACGCGCATCGTGATCTTGGGCTACTTCGGCTCGATTTCCCGGAACTTGGGACATAATTCCCAGTCCCGGGCACTCTAAACTAATTCCTGATGGCCTTGGTTTTCAGTGAAATGGACACAGCCAAACTTTTTGAACGTTCACTTTCGAGCTTCCAGGCCGAAATATAGCCCCACTTCACTTTAAGACTGAAAGAGTAGCCAGGACCGCCTTACGCGCATGATAATTTTGTCGAACTTCGGCTTTATTTCCTGGGACTTGGGGGATATTTTCCAGTCCCGGAAGCTCTAAACTAACTCCTGAGTGCCTTGGTTTTTAGTGAAATGGACACAGGTAAAAGGAGCGCACGCTCGGTTTCCAGGTTGTAGGCCGAAATATAGCCCCACTTTATTTTAAGACTGAAAGTGTACACGAAACCGCCTTAAGCGCATCGAAATTTTTAGCCACTATGGCTCGATATGCCAAAACTTGGGGGATAGTTTCCAGTCCCGGGGACTCTACCCTAACTCTTGATGGCCTTAGTTTTAAGTAAAATGGTCACAGGTAACAGGAGCGCACGCTCGGTGTCGAGCTTCTAGGCCGAAATGTAGCCCCAGTTCATTTTAAGACTGAAAGAGTAAACGAAACCGCCGTACGCCTATCGTAATTTTAAGAAGGTATGGCTCAATTTGCCGAAACTTGGAGGATAGCTTCCAGTATCGAGGATTCTAAACTATCTCCTGTTGGACTTAGTTCTTAGTGAAATGGACACAGGTAACAGGAGAGCACGCTCGGTGTCGAGCTTGTAGAACCGAAATAAAGCCCCACTTCATTTTCGGAGTAAAGGAGTAGCCGAGACCGCCTTACCCGCGTCGTGATTTTGAGCATCTTTGGCTCGATTTGCCGCAATTCGGGCAATATTTTCCAGTCCCGAGGACTCTATGTTAACTCCTGATGAACTTAGTTTTCAGTGATATGTACACAGGCAAAAGGAGCGCACGCTCCGTGTTGAGCTTCTCGGCCGAAATATAGCCCCACTTCATATTAAGACTGAAAGAATAGCCGAGACCGCCTTACGCGCATCGTGATTTTGAGCAACTTTGGCTCGATCTGCCAGAATTTGGGAAATATTTTCCAGTCCCAAGGACTCTAAACTAACTCCTGATGGCCTAAGATGTCAGTGAAATGGACGCAGATAAAATTAGCGCACGCCCAGTCTCGAGCTTCTAGGTCGAAATATAGCCCCCCTTAATTTTAAGACTGAAAGAGTAGCCGAGACCGCCTTACGCGCATCGTGATTTTGGGCCACTTTTGCTCGATTTCCCGCAAGTTGGCGAATAATTTAAAGTCCCGGGGACGCTAAACTAACTCCCGATGACCTTGGTTTGCAGTTTAATGAACACAGCGAAGCATTCTGAGCGCTCACCTTCGAGCTTCAGTGCCGCAATATAGCCCTACTTAAATTTAAGACTGAAAGAATAACCGAGAGCCCGTTACGCGCATCGTAATTTTCATCAACTTCGGCGCCATTTCCTGGAACTTGGAGAAGATTTTCCAGTTCCGGGGACTCTAAACTAACTCCTGATTTCCTTGGTTTCCAGTCAAATGGACACAGCAAAACTTTTTGAACGCTCACTTTCGAGCTTGTGGGCCTAAATATAGCCACACTTCACTTTAAGACTGAAACAGTAGCCGAGACCGCGTTCCGCGCATCGTGATTTTGAGCAACTTCTGCTCGCTTTCCTGGAACTTGGGGCCGAAATTTAGTCCCAAAACTTAGGTCGAAACTTAGGCCGAAATTTAGTCCCACATCACTTACGACTTAAAGAGTAGCCGAGACCGCCGTGCGCGCATCGTGATTTTGACCAACTTCGGGTCGATATTCCGGAACTTGGAGGATATTTTCCAGTCCCAGGGACTCTAAACTAACTCTTGATGGCCTTGGTTTGCAGTGAAATGGAGAGAGCAAAACTTTTTGAACGCTCACCTTCAAGCTTCTGGGCCGAAATATAGCCCACTTTACTTTAATACTGAAAAAGTAGCCGAGACCGCCTTACGCGCATCGTGATTTTGACAAACTTCGAATGGATTTCCTGGAACTTGGAGAATATTTTCCAGTTCCGGGGACTCTAAACTTACTCTTGATGGCCTTGTTTTGAAGTAAAATGGACACAACAAAACTTTTTTAACGCTCACTTTCTAACTTGTGGGCCGAAATATAGCCACACTTCACTTTAGGACTGACACACTAGCCGAGACCATGTTACGCGCATCATGAATTTGATAAACTTCGGCTCGATTTGCCGGAACTTGGGGGATATTTTCCAGTCTCGGGGACTCTAAACTAACTCCTGATTGTCCTGGTTTTCAGTGAAATGGACACAGCTAAACTTTTTGAACGCTCACTCTCGAGCTTCTGTACCGAAATATAGCCCCACTTTACTTTAAGACTGAAAGAGTAGCCGAGACCGCCTTACGCGCATCGTGATCTTGGGCTACTTCGGCTCGATTTCCCGGAACTTGGGACATAATTCCCAGTCCCGGGCACTCTAAACTAATTCCTGATGGCCTTGGTTTTCAGTGAAATGGACACAGCCAAACTTTTTGAACGTTCACTTTCGAGCTTCCAGGCCGAAATATAGCCCCACTTCACTTTAAGACTGAAAGAGTAGCCAGGACCGCCTTACGCGCATGATAATTTTGTCGAACTTCGGCTTTATTTCCTGGGACTTGGGGGATATTTTCCAGTCCCGGAAGCTCTAAACTAACTCCTGAATGCCTTGGTTTTTAGTGAAATGGACACAGGTAAAAGGAGCGCACGCTCGGTTTCCAGGTTGTAGGCCGAAATATAGCCCCACTTTATTTTAAGACTGAAAGTGTACACGAAACCGCCTTAAGCGCATCGAAATTTTTAGCCACTATGGCTCGATATGCCAAAACTTGGGGGATAGTTTCCAGTCCCGGGGACTCTACCCTAACTCTTGATGGCCTTAGTTTTAAGTAAAATGGTCACAGGTAACAGGAGCGCACGCTCGGTGTCGAGCTTCTAGGCCGAAATGTAGCCCCAGTTCATTTTAAGACTGAAAGAGTAAACGAAACCGCCGTACGCCTATCGTAATTTTAAGAAGGTATGGCTCAATTTGCCGAAACTTGGAGGATAGCTTCCAGTCTCGAGGATTCTAAACTATCTCCTGTTGGACTTAGTTCTTAGTGAAATGGACACAGGTAACAGGAGAGCACGCTCGGTGTCGAGCTTGTAGAACCGAAATAAAGCCCCACTTCATTTTCGGAGTAAACGAGTAGCCGAGACCGCCTTACCCGCGTCGTGATTTTGAGCATCTTTGGCTCGATTTGCCGCAATTCGGGCAATATTTTCCAGTCCCGAGGACTCTATGTTAACTCCTGATGAACTTAGTTTTCAGTGATATGTACACAGGCAAAAGGAGCGCACGCTCCGTGTTGAGCTTCTCGGCCGAAATATAGCCCCACTTCATATTAAGACTGAAAGAATAGCCGAGACCGCCTTACGCGCATCGTGATTTTGAGCAACTTTGGCTCGATCTGCCAGAATTTGGGAAATATTTTCCAGTCCCAAGGACTCTAAACTAACTCCTGATGGCCTAAGATGTCAGTGAAATGGACGCAGATAAAATTAGCGCACGCCCAGTCTCGAGCTTCTAGGTCGAAATATAGCCCCCCTTAATTTTAAGACTGAAAGAGTAGCCGAGACCGCCTTACGCGCATCGTGATTTTGGGCCACTTTTGCTCGATTTCCCGCAAGTTGGCGAATAATTTAAAGTCCCGGGGACGCTAAACTAACTCCCGATGACCTTGGTTGGCAGTTTAATGAACACAGCGAAGCATTCTGAACGCTCACCTTCGAGCTTCAGTGCCGCAATATAGCCCTACTTAAATTTAAGACTGAAAGAATAACCGAGAGCCCGTTACGCGCATCGTAATTTTCATCAACTTCGGCGCCATTTCCTGGAACTTGGAGAAGATTTTCCAGTTCCGGGGACTCTAAACTAACTCCTGATTTCCTTGGTTTCCAGTCAAATGGACACAGCAAAACTTTTTGAACGCTCACTTTCGAGCTTGTGGGCCTAAATATAGCCACACTTCACTTTAAGACTGAAACAGTAGCCGAGACCGCGTTCCGCGCATCGTGATTTTGAGCAACTTCTGCTCGCTTTCCTGGAACTTGGGGCCGAAATTTAGTCCCAAAACTTAGGTCGAAACTTAGGCCGAAATTTAGTCCCACATCACTTACGACTTAAAGAGTAGCCGAGACCGCCGTGCGCGCATCGTGATTTTGACCAACTTCGGGTCGATATTCCGGAACTTGGAGGATATTTTCCAGTCCCAGGGACTCTAAACTAACTCTTGATGGCCTTGGTTTGCAGTGAAATGGAGAGAGCAAAACTTTTTGAACGCTCACCTTCAAGCTTCTGGGCCGAAATATAGCCCACTTTACTTTAATACTGAAAAAGTAGCCGAGACCGCCTTACGCGCATCGTGATTTTGACAAACTTCGAATGGATTTCCCGGAACTTGGAGAATATTTTCCAGTTCCGGGGACTCTAAACTTACTCTTGATGGCCTTGTTTTGAAGTAAAATGGACACAACAAAACTTTTTTAACGCTCACTTTCTAACTTGTGGGCCGAAATATAGCCACACTTCACTTTAGGACTGACACACTAGCCGAGACCATGTTACGCGCATCATGAATTTGATAAACTTCGGCTCGATTTGCCGGAACTTGGGGGATATTTTCCAGTCTCGGGGACTCTAAACTAACTCCTGATTGTCCTGGTTTTCAGTGAAATGGACACAGCTAAACTTTTTGAACGCTCACTCTCGAGCTTCTGTACCGAAATATAGCCCCACTTTACTTTAAGACTGAAAGAGTAGCCGAGACCGTCTTGCGCAAATCGTGATTTTCACCATTTTCGGGTCCGTTTCCCGGAACTCTGGGGATATTTTCCAGTCCCGAGGACTCTACACTAACTCCTGATGGCCTTGCTTTGCATTGCAATGGACAGAGCAAAACTTTTTGAACGCTCACTTTCGAGCTTGTGGGCCGAAATATACCCACACTTTACTTTAAGACTGAAACAGTAGCCGATACCGCATTTCGCGCATCGTGATTTTGATCAACTTCGGCTCGCTTTCCCGGAACTTGGGGAATATTTTCCCGTGCCCGGAGCCCTAAACTAACTTTTGATAGCTTTGGTTTGCAGTGAAATGCACACAGCAAAACTTTTTGAACGCTCACTTTCGAGCTTCCGGACAGAAATATAACCCCACTTCACTTTAAGACTGAAAGGTTAGCCGAGACCGCTTTGGGAGCATCGTGATTTTGAGCAACTTCAGCTCGATATTCCGGAACTTGGGGCATATTTTCTTGTCCCGTGGACACTAAACTAACTCCTGATGGACTTGGTTTGCAGTGAAATGAACACAGCAAGACTTTTTGAACGCTCACTTTCGGGCTTCTCGCCCGAAATATAGCCCCACTTCACTCTAAGACTGAAAGAGTAGCCGAGACCGCATTTTGTGCATCCTGATTTTGATCAACTTCGGCTCGCATTCCCGGAACCTGGGGAATATTTTCCAGTCCCGGGGACCCTAAACTAAGTCCTGATGGCCTTGTTTTAAAGTGAAATGGACACAGCAAAACTTTTTGAACGCTCACTTTCTAGCTTGTGGGCCGAAATATAGGCACAGTTGACTTTAAGACTGAAACAGTAGCCGAGACCACGTTACGCGCATCATGAATTTGATCGACTTCGGCTCGCTTTCCCGGAACTTGGGGGATATTTTCCAGTCCCGAGGACTCTTAAGTAACCCCTGATGGCCTTGGTTTGCATTGAAATGGGTACAGGAAACCTTTTTGAACGCTCACTTTCGGGCTTCTCGCCCGAAATATAGCCCCACTTCACTCTAAGACTGAAAGAGTAGCCGACACTACCTTACGCAAATCGTGATTTTGACCAACTTCGGCTCGATTTCCCGGAACTTGGGGGATATTTTCCAGTCCTGGGGACTCTAAACTAGCGCCTGATGGCTTTGCTTTGCAGTCAAATAAATACAGGGAAACTTTTTGAACGCTCACTTTCAAGCTCCTGGCCAGGAATAAAGCCTCACTTCACTTTAAGACTGAAACAGTAAGCGAGACCGCCTAACGCGCACCGTGATTTTGACCAACTTCGGCTAAATTTCCCTGAACTTGGGGGGATATTTTCCAGTCCCGAAGACTCTTAAGTAACCCCTGATGGCCTTCGTTTGCATTGAAATGGATACAGCAAAACTTTTTGAAGCTCACTTTTGAGCTTCTGGGCCAAAATATAGCCCCACTTCACTTTAACACTGAAAGACTAGCCGAGACCGTCTTGCGCGCATCGTGATTTTGACCAACGTCTTCTCGATTTTCCGGAACTTGGGAAATATATTGCAGTCCCGGGGACTCTAAACTAACTCCTGATGGCCTTGGTTTGCAGTGAAATGGACACAGCAAATTTTTTGCAGCGCTCACTTTGGAGCTTCTGGGCCGAAATAGAGCCCCAATTCACTTAAAGACTGAAAGAGTAGCCGAGCCCGCCTTAGGCGCATCGTGATTTTGACCAACTTCGGGTTGAGTTGCCAGAACTTAAAAGATATTTTCCAGTCCCGGGGACTCTAAACTAACTCACGATGGCCTTGGTTTTCAGTGATATTGAGAGAGGAAAGCTTCTTGAACGCTCACTTTCGAGCTTCTGGACCGAAATATAACCCTACTTCACCTTCAGACTCAAAGAGTAGCCGAGACCGCCTTACGCGAATCGTTATTTTGACCGACTTCGTCTCGATTTGGCGGAACTTGGAGGATATTTTCCAGTTCTGGGGACTGTAAACTACTTCCTGAGGGCTTTGCTTTGCAGTGAAATGGGCACAGCATAACTTTTTGAACGCTCACTTTCGAGCTTCTGGGTCAAAATATACAGCCACGTCACTTTAACACTAAAAGAGTAGCCGAGACTGCTTTACGCGCATCGTGATTTTCACAAACTTTGGCTCGATTTCCCGGAAATTGGGGGATATTTTGATGTCCTGGAGACTGTAAACTATCTCCTGATGTGGCTTGGTTCGCGGTGAAATGGACACAGCAAAACTTTTTGAACTTTCACTTTCGAGCTTCTGGGCCGAAATATAGCCCGAGTTCACTTTAAAAATGAAAGAATAGCCGAGACCGCCTTACGCGCATGGTGATTTTGACCAACTTTCGCTCGATTTCCCAGGAAATGGGGAATATTCTCCAGTACCGGGGACTCTAAAGTAACTCCTGATTGCCTTGGTTTGCATTGAAATGGAGAGAGCAAAACTTTTTCAACGCTCCCCTTCGGGCTTCTGAGCGGAAATATAGCCCCACTTCAGTTTAAGACTGAAAGAGTAGCCGAGACCGTCTTACGTGCATCGTGATTTTGACCAACTTCGGCTCGATTTCCCGCAACTTCGGGGATATATTCAAGTTCCAAGGACTCTAAACTAACCCCTGATGGCCTTGGTCTGCAGTGAAAAGGACACAGAAAATTTTTTTGAACGCTTACTTTCGAAATTCTGGGCCGAAATATAGCCCCACTTCACTTTAAGACTGAAATAGTAGCCGAGAGCGTCTTAGACGCATCGTGATTTTGACCAACTTCGGCTTGAGTTGCCAGAACTTAAGGGATATTTTTTAGTCCCGCGGACTCTAAACTAACTCATGATGGCCTTGGTTTTCTGTTAAATTGAGAGAGCAAAACTTTTTGAACGCTCACTTTCGAGCGTCTGGGCCGAGATATACAGCCACGTCACTTTAAGACTAAAAGAGTAGCCGAGACTGCTTTACGCGCATCGTGATGTTGACAAACTTGGGCTCAATTTCCCGCGACTTGGGGGATATTTTGATGTCCCGGACACTGTAAACAATCTGCTGATGTGGCTTGGTTTACAGTGAAATGGACACAGCAAAACTTTTTGAACTTTCACTTTCGAGCTTCTGGGCCGAAATATAGCCCCAGTTCACTTTAAGAATCCAAGAGTAGCCGAGACCGCCTTACGCGCATCGTGATTTTGACCAACGTCCGTTCGATTTCCCGCAACTTTGGGGATATATTCTAGTCCCGGGGACTCTAAACTAACTGCTGATGGCCTTGGTTTGCAGTGAAATGGACACAGCACATTTTATTGAACGCTCACTTTCGAGCTTCTCGGCCGAAATATAGCCCTACTTCACTTTAAGACTGAAAGAGTAGCAGAGACCGCCTTACGCGCATCGTAATTTTGACCAACTTCGGCTCGATTTGCCGGAAGTTGGCGAATATTTTCAATTCCCGGGGAAGCTAAACTAACTTCCGTTGGCCTTAGTTTGCAGTTAAGTGGACACAGCAAAACTTTTTGAACGCTCGCTTTCGAGCTTATGGCTCGAAATATAGCCCCACTTAACTTTAAGACTGAAAGAGTAGCCGAGGCCGCCTTACGCGCATCATGATTTTGCGATACTTCGGCTCGATTTCCCGGAAACAGGGGGATATTTTCCAGTTCTGGGGACTCTAAACTAACTCCTGATGGCCTTGGTTTCCAGTGAAATGGACACAGGAACACTTTCGAGCTTGGTGGCCGAAATATAGCCCTACTTCTTTTTAAGACTGAAAGAGTAGGCGGGAGCGCCTTACGCGCATTGTGATTTTGAGGATCTTCGGCTCGATGTGGCGAAACTTGGGAGATATTTTCCAGTCCCAAAGTCTCTAAACTCACTCCTGATTGTCTAAGATGTGAGTGAAATAGACACAAAAATTTTTGAACCCTTACTTTCGAGCTTCTGGAGTTAAATCTAAGCCCACTTTACCTTAAGACTGAAAGAGTAGCCGAGATCCCCTTAAGCGCATGGTGATTTTGAGTAACTTCGGGTGGATTTCCCGTAACTTGGGGGATATTTTCAGTTCCTTTGACGCTAAACTAAGTCGTGATGGCCTTGTTTTGCAGTGAAATGGACACCGAAAAACTTTTTAAACTTTCAGTTTCGAGCTTCTGGGCCGAAATATTGCCCCAATTCACTTTATGACTGAAAGAGTAGCCGAGACCACGGTACGCGCGTCGTGATTTTGACCAACTTCTGTTAAATTTCTTGGAACTTGGGGGATATTTTCCAGTCCCGGGGACTCTAAACTGACCCCCGACGTCCTTGGTCTGCAGTAAAATGGACACAGCCAAACTTTTTGAACGCTCACTTTTGAGCTTCTGGGCCGAAATATAGCTCCACTTCACTTTAAGAGTGAAAGAGTAGCCGAGACCGCCTTACGCCCATCGTAATTTTGACCAACTTCGGCTCGATTTCCCGGAACTTGGGGGATACTTTCCAGTCCCGCGGACTCTAAAGTAACTCCTGATGGCCTTGCTCTGAAGTGAAATGGACACAGCACAACGTTTTGAACGCTCACTTTCGAGCTACTGGGGGGAAATATTTCCCCAGTTCACTTTAAGAATGAAAGAGTAACCGGGACCGCCTTACGCGCATCGTGATTTTGACCAACTTTGGCTCGATTTTCCTGGAAATGGAGGATATTTTCCGGTACCGGGCACTCTAAACTAACTCCTGATTTTCTCGGTTTGCAGTGAAATGGACACAGCACAACTTTTTGAACGCTCACTTTTGAGCTTCTGGACCGAAGCATAGCCATACTTCACTTTAAGACTGAAAGACTAGCCGAGACCGCCTTACGCGCATCGTAATTTTGACCAACTTCGGCTCCATTTCCCGGAACTTAGGACATAATTCCCAGTCCCGGGCACTCTAAACTAACTCCTGATGGCCTTGGTTTTCAGTGAAATGGACACAGCCAAACTTTTTGAACGTTCACTTTCGAGCTTCTGGGCCGAAATATAGCCCCACTTCACTTTAAGACTGAAAGAGTAGCCGCGACCGCCTTACGCGCATGATAATTTTGTCGAACTTCGGCTTTATTTCCTGGGACTTGGGGGATATTTTCCAGTCCCGGAAGCTCTAAACTAACTCCTGAATGCCTTGGTTTTTAGTGATATAGAAACAAGTAAAAGGAGCGCACGCTCGGTTTCCAGGTTGTAGGCCGAAATATAGCCCCACTTTATTTTAAGACTGAAAGTGTACACGAAACCGCCTTAAGCGCATCAAAATTTTTAGCCACTATGGCTCGATATGCCAAAACTTGGGGGATATTTTCCAGTCCCAGGGACTCTACCCTAACTCTTGATGGCCTTAGTTTTCAGTAAAAAGGTCACGGGTAACAGGAGCGCACGCTCGGTGTCGAGCTTCTAGGCCGAAATGTAGCCCCAGTTCATTTTAAGACTGAAAGAGTAAACGAAACTGCCGTACGCCTATCCTAATTTTAAGAAAGTATGGCTCAATTTGCCGAAACTTGGAGGATAGCTTCCAGTCTCGAGGATTCTAAACTATCTCCTGATGGACTTAGTTCCGAGTGAAATGGACACAGGTAAAAGGAGAGCACGCTCGGTGTCGAGCTTGTAGAACCGAAATAAAGCCCCACTTCATTTTCGGAGTAAACGAGTAGCCGAGACCGCCTTACGCGCATCGTGATTTTGAGCATCTTTGGCTCGATTTGCCGGAATTCGGGGAATATTTTCCAGTCCCGTGGACTCTATGTTAACTCCTGATGAACTTAGTTTTCAGTGATATGTACACAGGCAAAAGGAGCGCACGCTCCGTGTTGAGCTTCTCGGCCGAAATATAGCCCCACTTTATATTAAGACTGAAAGAGTAGCCGAGACCGCCTTACGCGCATCGTGATTTTGAGCAACTTTGGCTCGATCTGCCAGAATTTGGGAAATATTTTCCAGTCCCAAGGACTCTAAACTAACTCCTGATGGCCTAAGATGTCAGTGAAATGGACACAGGTAAAATTAGCGCACGCCCAGTCTCGAGCTTCTAGGTCGAAATATAGCCCCCCTTAATTTTAAGACTGAAAGAGTAGCCGAGACCGCCTTACGCGCATCGTGATTTTGGGCCACTTTTGCTCGATTTCCCGCAAGTTGGCGAATAATTTAAAGTCCCGGGGACGCTAAACTAACTCCCGATGACCTTGGTTTGCAGTTTAATGAACACAGCAAAACATTCTGAACGCTCACCTTCGAGCTTTAGTGCCGCAATATAGCCCTACTTAAATTTAAGACTGAAAGAATAACCGAGAGCCCGTTACGCGCATCGTAATTTTCATCAACTTCGGCGCCATTTCCTGGAACTTGGACAATATTTTCCAGTTCCGGGCACTCTAAACTAACTCCTGATTGCCTTCGTTTGCAGTGAAATGGACACAGCAAAACTTTATGAACGCTCACTTTCGAGCATGTGGGCCTAAATATAGCCACACTTCACTTTAAGACTGAAACAGTAGCCGAGACCGCGTTAGGCGCATCGTGATTTTGAGCAACTTCTGCTCGCTTTCCTGGAACTTGGGGAATATTTTCCAGTCCCGGGGACTCTAAACTAACTCCTGATGGCCATGGTTTGCAGTGAAATTCACACAGCACAAGTTTTTGAACCAACACTTTCCAGCTTTTAGGCCGAAATATAGTTCCACATCACTTACGACTTAAAGAGTAGCCGAGACCGGCGTGCGCGCATCGTGATTTTCACCAACTTCGGGTCGATATTCCGGAACTTGGGGGATATTTTCTAGTCCCAGGGAGTCTAAACTATCTCTTGATGGCCTTGGTTTGCAGTGAAATGGAGACAGCAAAACTTTTTGAACGCTCACCTTCAAGCTTCTGGGCCGAAATATAGCCCACTTTACTTTAATACTGAAAAAGTAGCCGAGACCGCCTTACGCGCATCGTGATTTTGACAAACTTCGGGTGGATTTCCCGGAGCTTGGGGGATATTTTCCAGTCCCTTGGACGCCAAACGAGGTGCCGATGGCCTTGTTTTGCCGTGAAATGGACACAGCAAAGCTCTTTGAAGGCTCACTTTCGAGCTTGTGGGCCGAAATATAGCCATACTTCACTTTAAGACTCAAACAGTAGCCGAGACCACGTTTCGCGCATCGTGATTTTGATCAACTTCGGCTCGATTTCCCGGAACTTGCGAAATATTTTCCAGTCCCGGGGACTCTAAACTAACTCGTGCTGGTCTTGGTTTGCAGTGAAACGGAAACAGAAAAAGTTTTTGAACGCATACTTTCGAGCTTCTGGACCCAAATAGAACCCCACTTCACTTGAAGACTGAAAGAGTAGCCGAGACCGCCTTACGTGCATCGTGATTTTGAGCAACTTCGGCTCGATTTGCCGGAACTAAGGGGATATATTCCAGTTCTGAGGACTCTAAACTAACTCCCGATGGCCTTGGTTTGCAGTAAAATGGACCCATCAAAACTGTTTGAACACTCAATTTCGAGCTTCTGGGCCAAAATATAGCCCCCCATTACTTTAACATTGAAAGAGTAGCCGAGACCGCCTTACGTGCATCGTGATTTTGACAAACTTCGGGTTGATTTCCCGGAACTTGGGGGATATTTTGCAGTCCCGGGGACTCTCAACTAACTCCTGCTTGTCTTGGTTTGCAGTGAAATGGACACAGCGAAAGTTTTTGAACGCTCACTCTCCAGCTTCTGGGCCGAAATAGAGCCCCATTTTACTTTAAGACTGAAAGAGTAGGCGAGACCGTCTTGAGCGAATCGTGATTTTGAGAAATTTCGCCTTTATTTCCCGAGACTTGGGGGATATATTCCGGTCAAAGGGACTCTACAGTAACTCCTGATGGCCTTGGTTCTCAGTGAAAGGGACAGAGCACAACTTTGGAGCTTCTGGGCAGAAATATAGCCCCACTTTACTTTAAGACTGAAAGAGTAGATAAGACCGCCTTACGCGCATCATAATTTTGACGAACTTCGAATGGATTTCCCGGAACTTGGGGGATATTTTGCAGTCCCTTGGACGCTAAACTAAGTCCTGATGGCCTTGTTTTGAAGTCAAATGGACACAACAAAACTTTTTGAACGCTCACTTTCTGGCTTGTGGGCCGAAATATAGCCACACTTCACTTTAGGACTGACACACTAGCCGAGACCACGTTACGCGCATCATGAATTTGATCAACTTCGGCTGGATTTCCCGGGACTTGGGGGATATTGTCCAGTCCCGGGGACTCTAAACTAACTTCTGATGGCCTTGGTTTGCACTGAAAGTGACAGAGCAAAACTTTTTAAACACTCACTTTCGAGCTTCTAGGCCAAAATATTGTCCCACTTCACTTTAAGACTGAAAGAGTAGCCGAGACCACTTTACGCACATCGTGATTTTGACCAACTTCGGCTCGATTTACCGGAACTTGGCGGACATTTTCCAGTCCCGAGGACTCTTAAGTAACCCCTGATGGCCTTGGTTTGCATTGAAATGGATACAGCAAAACTTTTTAAACGCTCACTTTTGAGCTTCTGGGCCGAAATATAGCCCGACTTCACTTTAAGACTAAAAGTGTAGCCGAGACCGTCTTGCGCAAATCGTGATTTTGACCAACTTCGGGATATATTCCATTTCCGCGGGCTCTAAACTAACTCCTGATGGCCTTGGTTTTCAGTCAAATGGACAAAGGAAAGCTTTTTGAACACTCTCTTTGTAGCTTCTGGGCCGAAATAGAATCCCACTTCACTTTCAGACTGAAATAGTAGCCGAGACCGCCTCACGCGCATCGTGAGTTAGATCAAGTTCAGCTCGATTTCACGCAACTTTTGGGATATTTTCCAGTCCCGGGGACTCTCAACTAACTCCGGATGGCCTTGGTTTGCACTGAAATGCGCACAGCATAAATTTTTGAACGCCCACTTTGGAGCTTCTGGGCCGAAATATAGCCCCACTTCACTTTAAGACTGAAAGAGTAGCCGAGATCGCCTTACGCGCATCGTGATTTTGACCATTTTCGGATCGATTTCTCGGAAGCTGGGGGATATTTTCCAGTCCCAGGGACTCTAACCTAACTCCTGATCGCCTTGCTTTGCATTGAAATAGACAGAGCAAAACTTTTTGAACGCTCACTTTCGAGCTTGTGGGCCGAAATACAGCCACACTTTACTTTGAGACTGAAACAGTAGCCGAGACCGCATTTCGCGCACCGTGAGTTTGATCAACTTCGGCTCGCTTTCCCAGAACTTGGGGAATATTTTCCAGTCCCGGGGACCCTAAACTAAGTCCTGATGGCCTTGTTTTGAAGTGAAATGGACACAGCAAAACTGTTTGAACGCTCACTTTCTAGCTTGTGGGCCGAAATATAGGCACACTTGACTTTAAGACTGAAACAGTAGCCGACACCACGTTACGCGCATCATGAATTTGATCAACTTCGGCTCAAATTCCCGGGACTTGGGGGATATGTTCCAGTCCCGGGGACTCTAAACTAACTCCTGATGGCCTTGGTTTGCATTGAAATGGACACAGCACAATTTTTTGAACGCACACTTTCGAGATTCTGGGCCGAAATATAGCCCCACTTCACTTAAGACTGAAAGAGTAGCCGAGACCGCCTTGCTCGCATCGTGAGTTTGACAAACTTCCGGTCGATATTCCGGAACTTGGGGGATATTTTCCAGTCCCAGGAGCTCTAAACTAACTCCTCATGGCCTTGGTTTGCAGTGAAATGGACAGAGCAAAACTTTTTGAACGCTCACCTTCGAGCTTCCTGGCCGAAATAAAGCCCCACTTTACTTTAAGACTTAAAGAGTAACCGAGACCACCCTACGCGCATTGTGATTTTGGCAAACTTCGGGTGGATCTCCCGGAACTTGGGGAACATTTTCCAGTTCCTTGGACGCTAAAGTAAGTCCTGATGGCCTTGTTTTGCAGTGAAATGGACACAGCGAAACTTTTTGAACGCTCACTTTCGAGCTTGTGGGCCGAAATATAGTCACACTTTACTTTAAGACTGAAACAGTAGCGACCGCATTTCGCGCATCGTGATTTTGATCAACTTGGGCTCGCTTTCCCGGAACTTGGGGAATATTTTCCAGTCCCGGGGACCCTAAACTAACTTTTGATAGCTTTGGTTTGCAGTGAAATGCACACAGCAAAACTTTTTGAACGCTCACTTTCGAGTTTCTGGACAGAAATATAGCCCCACTTGACTTTAAGACTGAAAGGGTAGCCGAGACCGCTTTGGGAGCATCGTGATTTTGACCAACTTCAGCTTTGATTTATTGGAACTTGGGGAATATTTTCCAGTGCCAGGGACGCTAAACTAACTCGTGATGGCCTTGTTTTTCAGTCGAAGAACACAGCAAAACTTTTTGAACGCTCACTTTCGGGCTTCTGGGCCGAAATATAGCCCCAGTTCACTTTAAGACTGAAAGGGTAGCCGAGACCGCTTTGGGAGCATCGTGATTTTGACCAACTTCAGCTCGATTTACCGGAACTTGGGTAATATTTTCCAGTCCCAGGGACGCTAAACTAACTCGTGATGGCCTTGTTTTTCAGTCAAAGAACACAGTTAATCTTTTTGAACGCTCACTTTCGGGCTTCTGGGCCTAAATATAGCCCCAATTCACTTTAAGACTGAAACAGTAGCCGATACCGCATTTCGCGCATTGTGATTTTGATCAACCTCGGTTCGATTCCCCGGAACTTGGGCAATATTTTTCAGTCCCGGGGACTCTAAACTAACCCCTGATGGCCTTGGTTTGCAGTGAAATGGACACAGCAAAACTTTTTGAACGCTCACTTTCGGGCTTCTGGCTCGAAATATAGCCCCACTTCACTTTAAGACAGAAAGAGTAGCCGAGACCACTTTAGGGGCATCGTGATTTTGACAATCCTCGGCTCAATTTCCCGGACCTTGGGGCATATTTTCTTGTCCCGGGGACGCTAACCTAACTCCTGATGGCCTTGGTTTGCCGTCAAATGAACACAGCAAAACTTTTTGAACGCTCACATTCGGTCTTCTCGCCCGAAATATAGCCCCACTTCACTCTAAGACTGAAAGAGTAGCCGACACTACCTTACGCAAATCGTGATTTTGACCAACTTCGGCTCGATTTCCCGGAAGTTGGGGGATATTTTCCAGTCCCGGGGACTCTAAACTAGCTCCTGATGGCTTTGCTTTGCAGTCAAATAAACACAGGGAAACTTTTTGAACGCTCACTTTCAAGCTCCTGGCCAGGAATAAAGCCTCACTTCACTTTAAGACTGAAACAGTAAGCGAGACCGCCTAACGCGCACCGTGATTTTGACCAACTTCGGCTAAATTTCCCTGAACTTGGAGGGATATTTTCCAGTCCCGAAGACTCTTCAGTAACCCCTGATGGCCTTCGTTTGCATTGAAATGGATACAGCAAAACTTTTTGAAGCTCACTTTTGAGCTTCTGGGCCGAAATATAGCCCCACTTCACTTTACGACTGAAAGACTAGCCAAGACCGTCTTGCGCGCATCGTGATTTTGACCAACGTCTTCTCGATTTTCCGGAACTTGGAAAATATATTGCAGTCCCGGGGACTCTAAACTAACTCCTGATGGCCTTGGTTTGCATTGAAATGGACACAGCACAACTTTTTGAACGCTCACTTTTGAGCTTCTGGGCCGAAGCATAGCCCCACTTCACTTTAAGACTGAAAGACTAGCCGAAACCGCCTTACGCGCATCGTGATTTTGTGCTTTTTCGGCTCGATTTCCCGGAACTTGGGAGATAATTCCCAGTCCCGGGCACTCTGAACTAATTCCTGATGGCCTTGGTTTTCAGTGAAATGAACACAGCCAAACTTTTTGAACGCTCACTTTCGAGCTTCTGGGCCGAAATATAGCCCCACTTCACTTTAAGACTGAAAGAGTAGCCGGGACCGCCTTACGCGCATGCTAATTTTGTCGGACTTCGGCTTGATTTCCTGGGACTTGGGGGATATTTTCCAGTCCCGGAAGCTCTAAACTAACTCCTGAATGCGTTGGCTTTTAGTGAAATGGACACAGGTAAAAGGAGCGCACGCTCGGTTTCCAGGTTGTAGGCCGAAATATAGCCCCACTTTATTTTAAGACTGAAAGTGTACAGGAAACCGCCTTCAGCGCATCAAAATTCTTAGCCAGTATGGCTCGATATACCTAAACTTGGGGGATAGTTTCCAGTCCCAGGGACTCTACCCTAACTCTTGATGGCCTTAGTTTTCAGTAAAAAGGTCACGGGTAACAGGAACGCACGCTCGGTGTCGAGCTTCTAGGCCGAAATGTAGCCCCAGTTCATTTCAAGACTGAAAGAGTAAACGAAACTGCCGTACGCCTATCCTAATTTTAAGAAAGTATGGCTCAATTTGCCGAAACTTGGAGGATAGCTTCCAGTCTCGAGGATTCTAAACTATCTCCTGTTGGACTTAGTTCTTAGTGAAATGGACACAGGTAAAAGGAGAGCACGCTCGGTGTCGAGCTTGTAGAACCGAAATATAGCCCCACTTCATTTTCGGAGTAAACGAGTAGCCGAAACCGCCTTACGCGCATCGTGATTTTGAGCATCTTTGGCTCGATTTGGCGGAATTCGGGCAATATTTTCCAGTCCCGAGGACTCTATGTTAACTCCTGATGAACTTAGTTTTCAGTGATATGTACAAAGGCAAAAGGAGTCCACGGTCGGTGTTGAGCTTCTCGGCCGAAATATAGCCCCACTTCATTTTAAGACTGAAAGAGTAGCCGAGACCGCCTTACGCGCATCGTGATTTTGAGCAACTTTGGCTCGATCTGCCAGAATTTGGGAAATATTTTCCAGTCCCAAGGACTCTAAACTAACTCCTGATGGCCTAAGATGTCAGTGAAATGGACACAGGTAAAATTAGCGCACACGTGGTCTCATTTTTCTAGGTCGAAATATAGCCCCCCTTAATTTTAAGACTGAAAGAGTAGCCGAGACCGCCTTACGCGCATCGTGATTTTGGGCCACTTTTGCTCGATTTCCCGCAAGTTGGCGAATAATTTAAAGTCCCGGGGACGCTAAACTAACTCCCGATGACCTAGGTGTGCAGTTTAATGAACACAGCAAAACATTCTGAACGCTCACCTTCGAGCTTCAGTGGCGCAATATAGCCCTACTTAAATTTAAGGCTGAAAGAATAACCGAGAGCCCGTTACGCGCATCGTAATTTTCATCAACTTCGGCGCCATTTCCTGGAATTTGGAGAATATTTTCCAGTTCCGGGGACTCTAAACTAACTCCTGCTTCCCTTGGTTTGCAGTCAAATAGACACAGCAAAACTTTTTCAACGCTCACTTTCGAGCTTGTGGGGCTAAATATAGCCAAACTTCACTTTAAGACTGAAACAGTAGCCGAGACCGCGTTACGCGCATCGTGATTTTGAGCAACTTCTGCTCGCTTTCCTGCAACTTGGGGAATATTTTCCAGTCCCGGGGACTCTAAACTATCTCCTGATGGCCATGGTTTGCAGTGAAATTCACACAGCACAAGTTTTTGAACGAACACTTTCGAGCTTTTAGGCCGAAATATAGTCCCACATCACTTACGACTTAAAGAGTAGCCAAGACCGGCGTGCGCGCATCGTGATTTTGACCAACTTCGGGTCGATATTCCGGAACTTGGGGGATATTTTCCAGTCCCTTGGATGCTAAACTAGGTGCCAATGGCCTTGTTTTGCAGTACTTTCGAGCTTCTGGACCGAAATAGAACCCCACTTCACTTGAAGACTGAAAGAGTAGCCGAGACCGCCTTACGTGCATCGTGATTTTGAGCAACTTCTGCCCGATTTGCCGGAACTAAGGGCATATATTTTCCAGTCCCGGGGACACTAAACTAAGTCCTGATGGCTTTGTTTTGAAGTGAAATGGACACAGCAGACCTTTTTGAACGCTCACCTTCGAGCTTCCTGGCCGAAGTAAAGCCCCACTTTACTTTAAGACTTAAAGAGTAACCGAGACCACCTTACGTACATTGTGATTTTGACAAACTTCGGGTGGATCTCCCGGAACTTGGGGAATATTTTCCTGTCCCTTGGACGCTAAACTAAGTCCTGATGGCCTTGTTTTGCAGTGAAACGGACCCAGCAAAACTTTTTGAACGCTCAATTTCGAGCTTCTGGGCCAAAATATAGCCCCCCATTACTTTAACACTGAAAGAGTAGCCGTGACCGCCTTACGTGGATCGTGATTTTGACAAAACTTCGGGTTGACTTCCCGAAACTTGGGGGATATTTTGCAGTCCCGGGGACTCTCAACTAACTCCTGCTTGTCTTGGTTTGCAGTGAAATGGACACAGCGAAAGCTTTTGAACGCTCACTCTCGAGCTTCTGGGCCGAAATAGAGCCCCATTTTACTTTAAGACTGAAAGAGTAGCGGAGACCGCATTTCGCGCATCGTGATTTTGATCAACTTCGGCTCGCTTTCCCGGAACTTGGGGAGTATTTTCCAGTCCCGGGGACCCTAAACTAACTTTTGATAGCTTTGGTTTGCAGTGAAATGCACACAGCAAAACTTTTTGAACGCTCACTTTCGAGCTTCTGGACAGAAATATAACCCCACTTCACTTTAAGACTGAAAGGGTAGCCGAGACCGCTTTGGGAGCATCGTGATTTTGACCAACTTCAGCTCCATTTACCGGAACTTGGGGAATATTTTCCAGTCCCAGGGACGCTAAACTAACTCGTGATGGCCTTGTTTTTCAGTCACAGAACACAGCAAAACTTTTTGTAGGCTCACTTTCGGGCTTGTGGGCCGAAATATAGCCCCATTTCACTTTAAGACTGAAAGAGTAGCCGATACCGCATTTCGCGCATCGTGATTTTGATCAACTTTGGTTCGATTCCCCGGAACTTGGGCAATATTTTTCAATCCTGGGGACTCTACACTAACCCCTGATGGCCTTGTTTTGCAGTGAAATGGACACAGCAAAACTTTTTGAACGCTCACTTTCGGGCTTCTGGCCCGAAATATAGCCCCACTTCACTTTAAGACAGAAAGAGTAGCCGAGACCACTTTAGGGGCATCGTGATTTTGACCAACCTCGGCTCAATTTCTCGGACCTTGGGGCATATTTTCTTGTCCCGTGGACGCTTAACTAACTCCTGATGGCCTTGGTCTGCAGTGAAATGAATACAGCAAAACTTTTTGAACGCTCACTTTCGGGCTTCTCGCCCGAAATATAGCCGCACTTCACTCTAAGACTGAAAGAGTAGCCGACACTACCTTACGCAAATCGTGATTTTGACCAACTTCGGCTCGATTTCCCGTAAGTTGGGGGATATTTTCCAGTCCCGAGGAGTCTAAACTAGCTCGTGATGGCTTTGGTTTGCAGTCAAATCAACACAGGGAAACTTTTTGAACGCTCACTTTCAAGCTCCTGGGCAGGAATAAAGCCTCACTTCACTTTAAGACTTAAACAGTAAGCGAGACCGCCTAACCCGCACCGTGATTTTGACCAACTTCGGCTAAATTTCCTTGAACTTGGGGGGATATTTTCCAGTCCCAAAGACTCTTAAGTAACCCCTGATGGCCTTCGTTTGCATTGAAATGGATACAGCAAAACTTTTTGAAGCTCACTTTTGAGCTTCTGGCCCGAAATATAGACCCACTTCACTTTAAGACTGAAAGACTAGCCAAGACCGTCTTGCGCGCATCGTGATTTTGACCAACGTCTTCTGGATTTTCCGGAACTTGGGAAATATATTGGAGTGCCGACGACTCTAAACTAACTCCTGATGGCCTTAGTTTGCAGTGAAATGGACACAGCAAATTTTTTGCAGCGCTCACTTTGGAGCTTCTGGGCCGAAATAGAGCCCCACTTCACTTTGAGACTGAAAGAGTAGCCGAGGCCGCCTTAGGCGCATCGTGATTTTGACCAACTTCGGCTTGAGTTGCCAGAACTTAAAAGATATTTTCCACTCCCGGGGACTCTAAACTAACTCATGATGGCCTTGGTTTTCAGTGAAATTGAGAGAGGAAAACTTTTTGAACGCTCACTTTCGAGCTTCTGGACCGAAATATAGCCCTACTTCACTTTCAGACTGAGAGTAGCCGAGACCGCCTTACCCGAATCGTTATTTTGACCGACTTCGTCTCGATTTGGCGGAACTTGGAGGATATTTTCCAGTTCCGGGGACTGTAAACTACTTCCTGAGAGCCTTGCTTTCCAGTGAAATGGGCACAGCATAACTTTTTGAACGCTCACTTTCGAGCTTCTGGGCCAAAATATACAGCCACGTCACTTTAAGACTAAAAGAGTAACCGAGACTGCTTTACGCGCATGGTGATTTTCACAAACTTCGGCTCGATTTCCCGGAAATTGGGGGATATTTTGATGTCCCGGAGACTGTAAACTATCTCCTGATGTGGCTTGGTTGGCGGTGAAATGGACACAGCAAAACTTTTCGAACTTTCACTTTCGAGCTTCTGGGCCGAAATATAGCCCGAGTTCACTTTAAGAATGAAAGAATAGCCGAGACCGCCTAACGCGCATCGTGATTTTGACCAAGTTTGGCTCGATTTCGCAGGAAATGGGGAATATTTTCCGGTACCGGGGACTCTAAAGTAACTCCTGATTGCCTTGGTTTGCATTGAAATGGAGAGAGCAAAACTTTTTCAACGCTCCCCTTCGGGCTTCTGAGCCGAAATACAACCCACTTCAGTGTAAGACTGAAATAGTAGCCGAGACCGCATTAGACGCATCGTGATTTTGACCAACTTCGGCTTCAGTTGCCAGAACTTAAGGGATATTTTTGGGTCCCGCGGACTCTAAACTAACTCATGATATTGTTGGTTTTCAGTTAAATTGAGAGAGCAAAACTTTTTGATCGCTCACTTTCGAGCTTCTGGGCCAAAATATACAGCCACGTCACTTTAAGACTAAAAGAGTAGCCGAGACTGCTTTACGCGCATCGTGACTTTCACAAACTTCGGCTCGATTTCCCGGGAATAGGGGGATATTTTGATGTCCCGGACACTGTAAACAATCTGCTGATGTGGCTTGGTTTGCGGTGAAATGGACACAGCAAAACTTTTTGAACTTTCACTTTCCAGCTTCTGGGCCGAAATATAGCCCCAGTTCACTTTAAGAATCAAAGAGTAGCCGAGACTTCCTTACGCGCATCGTGATTTTGACAAAATTCGGCTTGATTTCCCCGAACTTAGGCGATATTTTCCAGTCCCGAGGAGTCTAAACTAACTCCTGATAGCCTTGGTTTGCAGTGAAATGAACAAGGTAACAGTTTTTGAACGCTTATTTTCGAGCTTCTGGGATGAAATATAGCCCCACTTCACTTTAAGACTAAAAGAGTAGGCGAGACCGCCTTACGCGCATCGTGATTTTGAGCAACTTCCGCTCGATTTTCTAGCATTTTGGCGATATTTTCAAGTCCCGGGGACTCTAAACTAACTCCTGATGGCCTTGGTTTGATGTGAAACGGACGCAGGAAAACTTTTTGAAAGTTCAGTTTCGTGCTTCTGGGCCGAAATACAACCATACTTCACTTTAAGACTGAAATAATAGGCGAGACCTCCTTACGAGCATCGTGATTTTGACCCAGGTCAGCTCGATTTCCCGGAACTTGGGGGATATTTTCCAGTCCGGGCGACTTCAAACTAACTCCTGATGGCCTTGGTTTGCAGTTAAATGCACAAAGCGTAACTTTTTAAAGGTTCATTTTCAAGCTTCTGGGCCGAAATATGGCCCCACTTTACTTTAAGACTGAAAGAGTAGCCGAGACCGTCTGACGCGCATCGTGATTTTGACCACCTTCCGTTGGATTTCCCGGAACTTCGGGGATATATTCCAGTCCCGGGGACTCTAAACTAACTGCTGATGGCCTTGGTTTGCAGTGAAATAGACACAGCACATTTTTTTGCATGCTCACTTTCGAGCTTCTCGGCCGAAATATAGCCCTACTTCACTTTAAGACTGAAAGAGTAGCCGAGACCGCCTTACGCGCATCGTAATTTTGACCAACTTCGGCTCGATTTCCCGGAAGTTGGCGAATATTTTCAATTCCCGGGGAAGCTAAACTAACTTCCCATGGCCTTAGTTTGCAGTTAAATGGACACAGGAAAACTTTTTGAACGCTCACTTTCGAGCTTATGGCTCGAAATATAGCCCCACTTAACTTGAAGACTGAAAGAGTAGCCGAGACCGCCTTACGCGCATCGTGATGTTGGGATACTTCGGCTCGATTTCCCGGAAATAGGGGGATATTTTCCAGTCCTGGGGACTCTAAACTAACTGCTGATGGCCTTGGTTTCCAGTGAAATTGACACAGGAACACTTTTTGAACGCGCACTTTCGAGCTTGCTGGCCGAAATATAGCCCTACTTCTTTTTAAGACTGAAAGAGTAGGCGGGAGCGCCTTACGCGCATTGTGATTTTGAGGATCTTCGGCTCGATGTGGCGAAACTTGGGAGATATTTTCCAGTCCCAAAGTCTCTAAACTCATTCCTGATTGTCTAAAATGTTAGTGAAATAGACACAAAAATTTTTGAACCCTTACTTTCGAGCTTCTGGAGTTAAATCTAAGCCCACTTTACCGTAAGACTGAAAGAGTAGCCGAGACCCCCTTAATCGCATGGTGATTTTGACTAACTTCGGGTGGATTTCCCGTAACTTGGGGCATATTTCCAGTTCCTTTGACGCTAAACTAAGTCGTGATGGCCTTGTTTTGCAGTGAAATGGACACAGCAAAACTTTTTAAAGACTCAGTTTCGAGCTTCTGGGCCGAAATATTGCCCCAATTCACTTTAAGACTGAAAGAGTAGCGGAGATCGCCGTACGCGCGTTGTGATTTTGACCAACTTCGGTTAAATTTCCCGGAACTTGGGGGATATTTTCCAGTCCCGGGGACTCTAAACTGACCCCCGACGTCCTTGGTCTGCAGTAAAATGGACACAGCCAAACTTTTTGAACGCTCACTTTTGAGCTTCTGGGCCGAAATACAGCTCCACTTCACTTTAAGAGTCAAAGAGTAGCCGAGACCGCTTTACGCGCATCGTAATCTTGAGCAACTTCGGCTCGATTTCCCGGAACTTGGGGGATATTTTCCAGTCCCGCGGACTCTAAAGTAACTCCTGATGGCCTTGCTCTGGAGTGAAATGGACACAGCACAACTTTTTGAACGCTCACTTTCGAGCTTCTGGGCGGATATATTGCCCCAGTTCACTTTAAGAATGAAAGAGTAACCGGGACCGCCTTACGCGCATCGTGATTTTGACCAACTTTGGCTCGATTTCCCGGGAAATGGGGGATATTTTCCGGTACCGGGGACTCTAAACTAACTCCTGATTTCCTCGGTTTGCAGTGAAATGGACACAGCACAACTTTTTGAACGCTCACTTTTGAGCTTCTGAGCCGAAGCATAGCCCTACTTCACTTTAAGACTGAAAGACTAGCCGAGACCGCCTTACGCGCATCGTGATTTTGGGCTACTTCGGCTCGATTTCCCGGACCTTGGGAGATAATTGCCAGTCCCGGGCACTCTAAACTAATTCCTGATGGCCTTGGTTTTCAGTGAAATGGACACAGCCAAACTTTTTGAACGTTCACTTTCGAGCTTCCGGGCCGAAATATAGCCCCACTTCACTTTAAGACTGAAAGAGTAGCCGGCACCGCCTTACGCGCATGGTAATTTTGTCGAACTTCGGCTTGATTTCCTGGGACTTGGGGGATATTTTCCAGTCCCGGAAGCTCTAAACTAACTCCTGAATGCCTTGGTTTTTAGTGAAATTGACACAGGTAAAAGGAGCGCACGCTCGGTTTCCAGGTTGTAGGCCGAAATATAGCCCCACTTTATTTTAAGACTGAAAGTGTACACGAATCCGCCTTAAGCGCATCGAAATTTTTAGCCACTATGGCTCGATATGCCAAAACTTGGGGGATATTTTCCAGTCCCAGGGACTCTACCCTAACTCTTGATGGCCTTAGTTTTCAGTAAAATGGTCACAGGTAACAGGAGCGCACGCTCGGTGTCGAGCTTCTAGGCCGAAATGTAGCCCCAGTTCATTTTAAGACTGAAAGAGTAAACGAAACTGCCGTACGCCTATCCTAATTTTAAGAAAGTATGGCTCAATTTGCCGAAACCTGGAGGATAGCTTCCAGTCTTGAGGATTCTAAACTATCTCCTGGTGGACTTAGTTCCGAGTGAAATGGACACAGGTAAAAGGAGCGCACGCTCGGTGTCGAGCTTGTAGAACCGAAATAAAGCCCCACTTCATTTTCGGAGTAAAGGAGTAGCCGAGACCGCCTTACCCGCATCGTGATTTTGAGCATCTTTGGCTCGATTTGCCGGAATTCGGGCAATATTTTCCAGTCCCGCGGACTCTATGTTAACTCCTGATGAACTTAGTTTTCAGTGATATGCACACAGGCAAAAGGAGCGCACGCTCGGTGTTGGGCTTCTCGGCCGAAATATAGCCCCACTTCATTTTAAGACTGAAAGAGTAGCCGAGACCGCCTTACGCGCATCGTGATTTTGAGCAACTTTGGCTCGATCTGCCAGAATTTGGGAAATATTTTCCAGTCCCAAGGACTCTAAACTAACTCCTGATGGCCTAAGATGTCAGTGAAATGGACACAGGTAAAATTAGTGCACGCCCGGTCTCGAGCTTCTAGGTCGAAATATAGCCCCCCTTAATTTTAAGACTGAAAGAGTAGCCGAGACCGCCTTACGCGCATCGTGATTTTGGGCCACTTTTGCTCGATTTCCCGCAAGTTGGCGAATAATTTAAAGTCCCGGGGACGCTAAACTAACTCCCGATGACCTTGGTTCGCAGTTTAATGAACACAGCAAAACATTCTGAGCGCTCACCTTCGAGCTTCAGTGCCGCAATATAGCCCTACTTAAATTTAAGACTGAAAGAATAACCGAGAGCCCGTTACGCGCATCGTAATTTTCATCAACTTCGGCGCCATTTCCTGGAGCTTGGAGAATATTTTAAAGTTCCGGGGACTCTAAACTAACTCCAGATTGCCTTGGTTTGCAGTCAAATGGACACAGCAAAACTTTTTGAACGCTCACTTTCGAGGTTGTGGGCCTAAATATAGCCACACTTCACTTTAAGACTGAAACAGTAGCCGAGACCACGTTACGCGCATCGTGATTTTGAGCAACTTCTGCTCGCTTTCCTGGAACTTGGGGAATATTTTCCAGTCTCAGGGACTCTAAACTAACTCCTGATGGCCATGGTTTGCAGTGACATTCACACATCACAAGTTTTTGAACGAACACTTTCGAGCTTTTAGGCCGAAATATAGTCCCACATCACTTACGACTTAAAGAGTAGCCGAGACCGGCGTGCGCGCATCGTGATTTTGACCAACTTCGGGTCGATATTCCGGAACTTGGGGGATATTTTCCAGTCCCAGGGACTCTAAACTAACTCTTGATGGCCTTGGTTTGCAGTGAAATGGAGAGAGCAAAATTTTTGGAACGCTCACCTTCAAGCTTCTGGGCCGAAATATAGCCCACTTTACTTTAATACTGAAAAAGTAGCCGAGACCGTCTTACGCGCATCGTGATTTTGACCAACGTCTTCTCGATGTTCCGGAACTTGGGAAATACATTCCACTCCCGGGGACTCTAAACTCACTACTGATAGCCTTGGTTTGCAATGAAATAGACACAGTAATTTTTTTGAGCTTGGAGCTTGTGGGCCGAAATAGAGCCCCACTTCACTTTAGGACTGAAGGAGTAGCCGACACCGCCTTAAGCGCACTGTGATTTTGACCAACTTCGGCTCGATTTGCCGGAACTTGAGGGATATTTTCCAGTCCGCGGGACTCTAAACTAACTCCGGATGGCCTTGGTTTGCACTGAAATGCGCACAGCATAAATATTTGAACGCCCACTTTGGTGCTTCTGGGCCGAAATATAGCCCCACTTCACTTTAAGACTGAAAGAGTAGCCGAGATCGCCTTACGCGCATCGTGATTTTGACCATTTTCGGATCGATTTCTCGGAACTTGGGGAATATTTTCCAGTCCCGGGGACTCTAAACTAACTCCTGATCGCCTTGCTTTGCATTGAAGTGGACAGAACAAAACTTTTTGAACGCTCACTTTCGAGCTTGTGGCCCGAAATATAGCCACACTTTACTTTAAGACTGAAAGAGTAGCCGAGACCGCATTTCGCGCATCGTGATTTTGATGAACTTCGGCTCGCTTTCCCGGAACTTGGGGAATATTTTCCAGTCTCGGGGACCCTAATCTAAGTCCTGATGGCCTTGTTTTGAAGTGAAATGGACACAGCAAAACTTTTTGAACGCTCACTTTCTAGCATGTGGGCCGAAATACAGGCACACTTGACTTTAAGACTGAAACAGTAGCCGAGGCCACGTTTCGCGCATCATGAATTTGATCAGCTTCGGCTCCAATTCCCGGGACTTGGGGGATATGTTCCAGTCCCGGGGACGCTAAACTAACTCCTGACGGCCCTGGTTTGCATTGAAATGGACACAGCACACTTTTTTGAACGCACACTTTCGAGATTCTGGGCCGAAGTATAGCCCCACTTCACTTTAGACTGAAAGAGTAGCCGAGACCGTCTTGCTCGCATCGTGAGTTTGACAAACTTCCGGTCGATATTCCGGAACTTGGGGGATATTTTCCAGTCCCAGGAGCTCTACACTAACTCCTCATGGCCTTGGTTTGCAGTGAAATGGACAGAGCAAAACTTTTTGAACGCTCACCTTCGAGCTTCCTGGCCGAAATAAAGCCCCACTTTACTTTAAGACTTAAAGAGTAACCGAGACCACCTTACGCACATTGTGATTTTGACAAACTTCGGGTGGATCTCCCGGAACTTGAGGAACATTTTCCAGTCCCTTGGACGCTAAACTAAGTCCTGATGGCCTTGTTTTGCAGTGAAATGGACACAGCAAAACTTTTTGAACGCTCACTTTTGGGTTTGTGGGCCGAAATATAGCCCCATTTCACTTTAAGACTGAAAGAGTAGCCGATACCGCATTTCGCGCATCGTGATTTTGATCAACTTCGGCTCGCTTTCCAGGAACTTGGGGAATATTTTCCAGTCCCGGGGACCCTAAACTAACTTTTGATAGCTTTGGTTTGCAGTGAAATGCACACAGCAAAACTTTTTGAACGCTCACTTTCGAGCTTCTGGACAGAAAAATAACCCCACTTCACTTTAAGACTGAAAGGGTAGCCGAGACCGCTTTGGGAGCATCGTGATTTTGACCAACTTCAGCTCGATTTACCCGAATTTGGGGAATATTTTCCAGTCCCAGGGACGCTAAACTAACTGGTGATGGCCTTGTTTTTCAGTCAAAGAACACAGCAAAACTTTTTGAACGCTCACTTTTGGGCTTGTGGGCCGAAATATAGCCCCATTTCACTTTAAGACTGAAAGAGTAGCCGATACCGCATTTCGCGCATCGTGATTTTGATCAACTTCGGTTCGGTTCCCCGGAACTTGGGCAATATTTTTCAGTCCCGGGGACTCTAAACTAAGCCCTGATGGCCTTGGTTTGCAGTGAAATGGACACAGCAAAACTTTTTGAACGCTCACCTTCGGGCTTCAGGCCCGAAATATAGCCCCACGTCACTTTAAGACAGAAGGAGTAGCCGAGACCACTTTAGGGGCATCGTGATTTTGACCAACCTCGGCTCAATTTCTCGGACCTTGGGGCATATTTTCTTGTCCCGGGGACGCTAAATTAACTCCTGATGGCCTTGGTTTGCAGTGAAATGAAGACAGCAAAACTTTTTGAACGCTCACTTTCGGGCTTCTCGCCCGAAATATAGCCCTACTTCACTTTAAGACAGAAAGAGTAGCCGAGACCACTTTAGGGGCATCGTGATTTTGACCAACCTCGGCTCAATTTCTCGGACCTTGGGGCATATTTTCTTGTCCCGGGGACGCTAAACTAACTCCTGATGGCCTTGGTTTGCAGTGAAATGAAGACAGCAAAACTTTTTGAACGCTCACTTTCGGGCTTCTGGCCCGAAATATAGCCCCACTTCACTCTAAGACTGAAAGAGTAGTCGACACTACCTTACGCAAATCGTGATTTTTACCAACTTCGGCTCGATTTCCCGGAAGTTGGGGGATATTTTCCAGTCCCGGGGACTCTAAACTAGCTCCTGATGGCTTTGGTTTGCATTCAAATAAACACAGGGAAACTTTTTGAACGCTCACTTTCAAGCTCCTGGGCAGGAATAAAGCCTCACTTCACTTTAAGACTGAAACAGTTAGCGAGACCGCCTAACGCGCACCGTGATTTATACCAACTTCGGCTAAATTTCCCTGAACTTGGGGGGATATTTTCCAGTCCCAAAGACTCTTAAGTTAACCCCTGATGGCCTTCGTTTGTATTGAAATGGATACAGCAAAACTTTTTGAAGCTCACTTTTGAGTTTCTGGGCCGAAATATAGCCCCACTTCACTTTAAGACTGAAAGACTAGCCAAGACCGTCTTGCGCGCATCGTGATTTTGAGCAACGTCTTCTGGATTTTCCGGAACTTGGGAAATATATTGCAGTCCCGGGGACTCTAAACTAACTCCTGATGGCCTTGGTTTGCAGTGAAATGGACACAGCAAATTTTTTGCAGCGCTCACTTTGGAGCTTCTGGGCCGAAATAGAGCCCCACTTCACTTTAAGACTGAAAGAGTAGCCGAGGCCGCCTTAGGCGCATCGTGATTTTGACCAACTTCGGGTTGAGTTGCCAGAACTTAAAAGATATTTTCCACTCCCGGGGACTCTAAACTAACTCATGATGGCCTTGGTTTTCAGTGAAATTGAGAGAGGAAAACTTTTTGAACGCTCACTTTCGAGCTTCTGGACCGAAATATAGCCCTACTTCACTTTCGGACTGAAAGAGTAGCCGAGACCGCCTTACGCGAATCGTTATTTTCACCAACTTCGTCTCGATTTGGCGGAACTTGGAGGATATTTTCCAGTTCCGGGGACTGTAAACTACTTCCTGAGAGCCTTGCTTTCCAGTGAAATGGGCACAGCATAACTTTTTGAACGCTCACTTTCGAGCTTCTGGGCCAAAATATACAGCCACGTCACTTTAAGACTAAAAGAGTAACCGAGACTGCTTTACGCGCATGGTGATTTTCACAAACTTCGGCTCGATTTCCCGGAAATTGGGGGATATTTTGATGTCCCGGAGACTGTAAACTATCTCCTAATGGCGCTGGGTTCGCGGTGAAATGGACACAGCAGAACTTTTTGAACTTTCACTTTCGAACTTCTGGGCCGAAATATAGCCCGAGTTCACTTTAAGAATGAAAGAATAGCGGAGACCGCCTTACGCGCATCGTGCTTGTGACCAAGTTTGGCTCGATTTCCCAGGAAATGGGGAATATTTTCCGGTACCGGGGACTCTAAAGTAACTCCTGATTGCCTTGGTTTGCATTGAAATGGAGAGAGCAAAACTTTTTCAACGCTCCCCTTCGGGCTTCTGAGCCGAAATATAGCCCCACTTCAGTTTAAGACTGAAAGAGTAGCCGATACCGTCTTACGCGCATCGTGATTTTGACCAACTTCGGCTCGATTTCCCGAAACTTGGGGGATATATTCAAGTTCCAAGGACTCTAAACTAACCCCTGATGGCCTTGGTCTGCAGTGAAATAGACACAGCAAATTTTTTTGAACGCTTAACTTCGAAATTCTGGGCCGAAATATAGCCCCACTTCACTTTAAGACTGAAATAGTAGCCGAGACCGCCTTAGACGCATCGTGATTTTGACCAACTTCGGCTTCAGTTGCCAGAACTTAAGGGATATTTTTTAGTCCCGCGCACTCTAAACTAACTCATGATGGCCTTGGTTTTCAGTTAAATTGAGAGAGGACAACTTTTTGAACGCTCACTTTCGAGCTTCTGGGCCAAAATATACAGCCACGTCACTTTAAGACTAAAAGAGTAGCCGAGACTGCTTTACGCGCATCGTGATTTTCACAAACTTCGGCTGGATTTCCCGGTACTTGGGGGATATTTTGATGTCCCGGACACTGTAAACAATCTGCTGATGTGACTTGGTTTGCGGTGAAATGGACACAGCAAAACTTTTTGAACTTTCACTTTCGAGCTTCTGGGCCGAAATATAGCCCCACTTCACTTTAAGAATCAAAGAGTAGCCGAGACCGCCTTACGCGCATCGTGATTTTGACAAAATTGGGCTCGATTTCCCCGAACTTGGCCGATATTCTCCAGTCCCGAGGAGTCTAAACTAACTCTTGATGGCCTTGGTTTGCAGTAAAATGAACACAGCAAAACTTTTTGAACTTTCACTTTCTAGCTTCTCGGCCGAAATGTAGCCCCAGTTCAATTTAAGAATCAAAGAGTAGCCGAGACCGCCTTACCCGCATCGTGATTTTGACAAAATTCGGCTCGATTTCCCCGAACTTGGGCGATATTTTCCAGTCCCGAGCAGTGTAAACTAACTCCTGATGGCCTTGGTTTGTAGTGAAATGAACAAGGTAACACTTTTTGAACGCTTATTTTCGAACCCGCCTTACGCGCATCGTGATTTTGAGCAACTTCTGCTCGATTTGCCGGAACTAAGGGGATATATTTTCCAGTCCCGGGGACACTAAACTAAGTCCTGATGGCTTTGTTTTGAAGTGAAATGGACACAGCAGACCTTTTTGAACGCTCACCTTCGAGCTTCCTGGCCGAAGTAAAGCCCCACTTTACTTTAAGACTTAAAGAGTAACCGAGACCACCTTACGTGCATTGTGATTTTGACAAACTTCGGGTGGATCTCCCGGAACTTGGGGAATATTTTCCTGTCCCTTGGACGCTAAACTAAGTCCTGATGGCCTTGTTTTGCAGTGAAACGGACCCAGCAAAACTTTTTGAACGCTCAATTTCGAGCTTCTGGGC
Source organism: Orbicella franksi (assembly GCF_964199315.1). Taxonomy (NCBI): domain Eukaryota; kingdom Metazoa; phylum Cnidaria; class Anthozoa; order Scleractinia; family Merulinidae; genus Orbicella; species Orbicella franksi. The sequence continues at coordinate 381,434 of NC_138156.1, read as the reverse complement.
CAAAATATAGCCCCCCATTACTTTAACACTGAAAGAGTAGCCGTGACCGCCTTACGTGGATCGTGATTTTGACAAACTTCGGGTTGACTTCCCGGAACTTGGGGGATATTTTGCAGTCCCGGGGACTCTCAACTAACTCCTGCTTGTCTTGGTTTCCAGTGAAACGGACACAGCGAAAGTTTTTGAACGCTCACTCTCGAGCTTCTGGGCCGAAATAGAGCCCCATTTTACTTTAAGACTGAAAGAGTAGCGGAGACCGCATTTCGCGCATCGTGATTTTGATCAACTTCGGCTCGCTTTCCCGGAACTTGGGGAGTATTTTCCAGTCCCGGGGACCCTAAACTAACTTTTGATAGCTTTGGTTTGCAGTGAAATGCACACAGCAAAACTTTTTGAACGCTCACTTTCGAGCTTCTGGACAGAAATATAACCCCACTTCTCTTTAAGACTGAAAGGGTAGCCGAGACCGCTTTGGGAGCATCGTGATTTTGACCAACTTCAGCTCCATTTACCGGAACTTGGGGAATATTTTCCAGTCCCAGGGACGCTAAACTAACTCGTGATGGCCTTGTTTTTCAGTCACAGAACACAGCAAAACTTTTTGTAGGCTCACTTTCGGGCTTGTGGGCCGAAATATAGCCCCATTTCACTTTAAGACTGAAAGAGTAGCCGATACCGCATTTCGCGCATCGTGATTTTGATCAACTTCGGTTCGATTCCCCGGCACTTGGGCAATTTTTTTCAGTCCTGGGGACTCTAAACTAACCCCTGATGGCCTTGTTTTGCAGTGAAATGGACACAGCAAAACTTTTTGAACGCTCACTTTCGGGCTTCAGGCCCGAAACATAGCCCCACTTCACTTTAAGACAGAAAGAGTAGCCGAGACCACTTTAGGGGCATCGTGATTTTGACCAACCTCGGCTCAATTTCTCGGACCTTGGGGCATATTTTCTTGTCCCGTGGACGCTTAACTAACTCCTGATGGCCTTGGTCTGCAGTGAAATGAATACAGCAAAACTTTTTGAACGCTCACTTTCGGGCTTCTCGCCCGAAATATAGCCGCACTTCACTCTAAGACTGAAAGAGTAGCCGACACTACCTTACGCAAATCGTGATTTTGACCAACTTCGGCTCGATTTCCCGTAAGTTGGGGGATATTTTCCAGTCCCGGGGACTCTAAACTAGCTCTTGATGGCTTTGGTTTGCAGTCAAATAAACACAGGGAAACTTTTTGAACGCTCACTTTCAAGCTCCTGGGCAGGAATAAAGCCTCACTTCACTTTAAGACTTAAACAGTAAGCGAGACCGCCTAACGCGCACCGTGATTTTGACCAACTTCGGCTAAATTTCCCTGAACTTGGGCAATATTTTTCAGTCCTGGGGACTCTACACTAACCCCTGATGGCCTTGTTTTGCAGTGAAATGGACACAGCAAAACTTTTTGAACGCTCACTTTCGGGCTTCTGGCCCGAAATATAGCCCCACTTCACTTTAAGACAGAAAGAGTAGCCGAGACCACTTTAGGGGCATCGTGATTTTGACCAACCTCGGCTCAATTTCCCGGACCTTGGGGCATATTTTCTTGTCCCGTGGACGCTTAACTAACTCCTGATGGCCTTGGTCTGCAGTGAAATGAACACAGCAAAACTTTTTGAACGCTCACTTTCGGGCTTCTCGCCCGAAATATAGCCGCACTTCACTCTAAGACTGAAAGAGTAGCCGACACTACCTTACGCAAATCGTGATTTTGACCAACTTCGGCTCGATTTCCCGTAAGTTGGGGATATTTTCCAGTCCCGGGGAGTCTAAACTAGCTCGTGATGGCTTTGGTTTGCAGTCAAATCAACACAGGGAAACTTTTTGAACGCTCACTTTCAAGCTCCTGGGCAGGAATAAAGCCCCACTTCACTTTAAGACTTAAACAGTAAGCGAGACCGCCTAACGCGCACCGTGATTTTGACCAACTTCGGCTAAATTTCCCTGAATTTGGGGGGATATTTTCCAGTCCCGAAGACTCTTAAGTAACCCCTGATGGCCTTCTTTTGCATTGAAATGGATACAGCAAAACTTTTTGAAGCTCACTTTTGAGCTTCTGGCCCGAAATATAGACCCACTTCACTTTAAGACTGAAAGACTAGCCAAGACCGTCTTGCGCGCATCGTGATTTTGAGCAACGTCTTCTGGATTTTCCGGAACTTGGGAAATATATTGGAGTGCCGGCGACTCTAAACTAACTCCTGATGGCCTTAGTTTGCAGTGAAATGGACACAGCAAATTTTTTGCAGCGCTCACTTTGGAGCTTCTGGGCCGAAATAGAGCCCCACTTCACTTTGAGACTGAAAGAGTAGCCGAGGCCGCCTTAGGCGCATCGTGATTTTGACCAACTTCGGCTTGAGTTGCCAGAACTTAAAAGATATTTTCCACTCCCGGGGACTCTAAACTAACTCATGATGGCCTTGGTTTTCAGTGAAATTGAGAGAGGAAAACTTTTTGAACGCTCACTTTCGAGCTTCTGGACCGAAATATAGCCCTACTTCACTTTCAGACTGAGAGTAGCCGAGACCGCCTTACCCGAATCGTTATTTTGACCGACTTCGTCTCGATTTGGCGGAACTTGGAGGATATTTTCCAGTTCCGGGGACTGTAAACTATCTCCTGATGTGGCTTGGTTGGCGGTGAAATGGACACAGCAGAACTTTTCGAACTTTCACTTTCGAGCTTCTGGGCCGAAATATAGCCCGAGTTCACTTTAAGAATGAAAGAATAGCCGACACCGCCTAACGTGCATCGTGATTTTGACCAAGTTTGGCTCGATTTCCCAGGAAATGGGGAATATTTTCCGGTACCGGGGACTCTAAAGTAACTCCTGATTGCCTTGGTTTGCATTGAAATGGAGAGAGCAAAACTTTTTCAACGCTCCCCTTCGGGCTTCTGAGCCGAAATATAACCCACTTCAGTGTAAGACTGAAATAGTAGCCGAGACCGCCTTAGACGCATCGTGATTTTGACCAACTTCGGCTTCAGTTGCCAGAACTTAAGGGATATTTTTTGGTCCCGCAGACTCTAAACTAACTCATGATATTGTTGGTTTTCAGTTAAATTGAGAGAGCAAAACTTTTTGAACGCTCACTTTCGAGCTTCTGGGCCAAAATATACAGCCACGTCACTTTAAGACTAAAAGAGTAGCCGAGACTGCTTTACGCGCATCGTGACTTTCACAAACTTCGGCTCGATTTCCCGGAAATTGGGGGATATTTTGATGTCCCGGACACTGTAAACAATCTGCTGATGTGGCTTGGTTTGCGGTGAAATGGACACAGCAAAACTTTTTGAACTTTCACTTTCCAGCTTCTGGGCCGAAATATAGCCCCAGTTCACTTTAAGAATCAAAGAGTAGCCGAGACCGCCTTACGCGCATCGTGATTTTGGAAAAATTGGGCTCGATTTCTCCGAACTTGGCCCATATTTTCCAGTCCCGAGGAGTCTAAACTACCTCCTGATGGCCTTGGTTTGCAGTGAAATGAACAGAGGAAAACTTTTTGAACTTTCACTTTCTAGCTTCTCGGCCGAAATATAGCCCCAGTTCACTTTAAGAATCAAAGAGTAGCCGAGACCGCCTTACGCGCATCGTGATTTTGACAAAATTCGGCTCGATTTCCCCGAACTTAGGCGATATTTTCCAGTCCCGAGGAGTCTAAACTAACTCCTGATAGCCTTGGTTTGCAGTGAAATGAACAAGGTAACACTTTTTGAACGCTTATTTTCGAGCTTCTGGGATGAAATATAGCCCCACTTCACTTTAAGACTAAAAGAGTAGGCGAGACCGGCTTACGCGCATCGTGATTTTGAGCAACTTCCGCTCGATTTTCTAGAATTTTGGCGATATTTTCAAGTCCCGGGGACTCTAAAGTAACTCCTGATGGCCTTGGTTTGATGTGAAACGGACGCAGGAAAACTTTTTGAAAGTTCAGTTTCGTGCTTCTGGGCCGAAATACAACCATACTTCACTTTACGACTGAAATAATAGCCGAGACCTCCTGACGAGCATCGTGATTTTGACCCAGTTCAGCTCGATTTCCCGGAACTTGGGGGATATTTTCCAGTCCGGGGGACTTCAAACTAACTCCTGATGGCCTTGGTTTGCAGTTAAATGCACAAAGCGTAACTTTTTAAAGGTTCATTTTCGAGCTTCTGGGCCGAAATATGGCCCCACTTTACTTTAAGACTGAAAGAGTAGCCGAGACCGCCTTACGCGCATCGTGATGTTGGGATACTTCGGCTCGATTTCCCGGAAATAGGGGGATATTTTCCAGTCCTGGGGACTCTAAACTAACTGCTGATGGCCTTGGTTTCCAGTGAAATGGACACAGGAACACTTTTTGAACGCGCACTTTCGAGCTTTCTGGCCGAAATATAGCCCTACTTCTTTTTAAGACTGAAAGAGTAGGCGGGAGCGCCTTACGCGCATTGTGATTTTGAGGATCTTCGGCTCGATGTGGCGAAACTTGGGAGATATTTTCCAGTCCCAAAGTCTCTAAACTCATTCCTGATTGTCTAAAATGTTAGTGAAATAGACACAAAAATTTTTGAACCCTTACTTTCGAGCTTCTGGAGTTAAATCTAAGCCCACTTTACCGTAAGACTGAAAGAGTAGCCGAGACCCCATTAAGCGCATCGTGATTTTGACTAACTTCGGGTGGATTTCCCGTAACTTGGGGCATATTTCCAGTTCCTTTGACGCTAAACTAAGTCGTGATGGCCTTGTTTTGCAGTGAAATGGACACAGCAAAACTTTTTAAAGACTCAGTTTCGAGCTTCTGGGCCGAAATATTGCCCCAATTCACTTTAAGACTGAAAGAGTAGCGGAGATCGCCGTACGCGCGTTGTGATTTTGACCAACTTCGGTTAAATTTCCCGGAACTTGGGGGATATTTTCCAGTCCCGGGGACTCTAAACTGACCCCCGACGTCCTTGGTCTGCAGTAAAATGGACACAGCCAAACTTTTTGAACGCTCACTTTTGAGCTTCTGGGCCGAAATACAGCTCCACTTCACTTTAAGAGTCAAAGAGTAGCCGAGACCGCTTTACGCGCATCGTAATCTTGAGCAACTTCGGCTCGATTTCCCGGAACTTGGGGGATATTTTCCAGTCCCGCGGACTCTAAAGTAACTCCTGATGGCCTTGCTCTGGAGTGAAATGGACACAGCACAACTTTTTGAACGCTCACTTTCGAGCTTCTGGGCGGATATATTGCCCCAGTTCACTTTAAGAATGAAAGAGTAACCGGGACCGCCTTACGCGCATCGTGATTTTGACCAACTTTGGCTCGATTTCCCGGGAAATGGGGGATATTTTCCGGTACCGGGGACTCTAAACTAACTCCTGATTTCCTCGGTTTGCAGTGAAATGGACACAGCACAACTTTTTGAACGCTCACTTTTGAGCTTCTGAGCCGAAGCATAGCCCTACTTCACTTTAAGACTGAAAGACTAGCCGAGACCGCCTTACGCGCATCGTGATTTTGGGCTACTTCGGCTCGATTTCCCGGAACTTGGGAGATAATTGCTAGTCCCGGGCACTCTAAACTAATTCCTGATGGCCTTGGTTTTCAGTGAAATGGACACAGCCAAACTTTTTGAACGTTCACTTTCGAGCTTCTGGGCCGAAATATAGCCCCACTTCACTTTAAGACTGAAAGAGTAGCCGGCACCGCCTTACGCGCATGCTAATTTTGTCGAACTTCGGCTTGATTTCCTGGGACTTGGGGGATATTTTCCAGTCCCGGAAGCTCTAAACTAACTCCTGAATGCCTTGGTTTTTAGTGAAATTGACACAGGTAAAAGGAGCGCACGCTCGGTTTCCAGGTTGTAGGCCGAAATATAGCCCCACTTTATTTTAAGACTGAAAGTGTACACGAAACCGCCTTAAGCGCATCGAAATTTTTAGCCACTATGGCTCGATATGCCAAGACTTGGGGGATATTTTCCAGTCCCAGGGACTCTACCCTAACTCTTGATGGCCTTAGTTTTCAGTAAAATGGTCACAGGTAACAGGAGCGCACGCTCGGTGTCGAGCTTCTAGGCCGAAATGTAGCCCCAGTTCATTTTAAGACTGAAAGAGTAAACGAAACTGCCGTACGCCTATCCTAATTTTAAGAAAGTATGGCTCAATTTGCCGAAACCTGGAGGATAGCTTCCAGTCTTGAGGATTCTAAACTATCTCCTGGTGGACTTAGTTCTTAGTGAAATGGACACAGGTAAAAGGAGAGCACGCTCGGTGTCGAGCTTGTAGAACCGAAATAAAGCCCCACTTCATTTTCGGAGTAAAGGAGTAGCCGAGACCGCCTTACCCGCATCGTGATTTTGAGCATCTTTGGCTCGATTTGCCGGAATTCGGGCAATATTTTCCAGTCCCGAGGACTCTATGTTAACTCCTGATGAACTTAGTTTTCAGTGATATGCACACAGGCAAAAGGAGCGCACGCTCGGTGTTGGGCTTCTCGGCCGAAATATAGCCCCACTTCATTTTAAGACTGAAAGAGTAGCCGAGACCGCCTTACGCGCATCGTGATTTTGAGCAACTTTGGCTCGATCTGCCAGAATTTGGGAAATATTTTCCAGTCCCAAGGGCTCTAATCTAACTCCTGATGGCCTAAGATGTCAGTGAAATGGACACAGGTAAAATTAGGGCCCGCCCGGTCTCGAGCTTCTAGGTCGAAATATAGCCCCCCTTAATTTTAAGACTGAAAGAGTAGCCGAGACCGCCTTACGCGCATCGTGATTTTGGGCCACTTTTGCTCGATTTCCCGCAAGTTGGCGAATAATTTAAAGTCCCGGGGACGCTAAACTAACTCCCGATGACCTTGGTTTGCAGTTTAATGAACACAGCAAAACATTCTGAGCGCTCACCTTCGAGCTTCAGTACCGCAATATAGCCCTACTTAAATTTAAGACTGAAAGAATAACCGAGAGCCCGTTACGCGCATCGTAATTTTCATCAACTTCGGCGCCATTTCCTGGAACTTGGAGAATATTTTAAAGTTCCGGGGACTCTAAACTAACTCCAGATTGCCTTGGTTTGCAGTGAAATGGACACAGCAAAACTTTTTGAAGGCTCACTTTGGAGCTTGTGGGCCTAAATATAGCCACACTTCACTTTAAGACTGAAACAGTAGCCGAGACCGCGTTACGCGCATCGTGATTTTGAGCAACTTCTGCTCGCTTTCCTGGAACTTGGGGAATATTTTCCAGTCCAGGGTACTCTAAACTAACTCCTCATGGCCATGGTTTGCCGTGACATGCACACATCACAAGTTTTTGAACGAACACTTTCGAGCTTTTAGGCCGAAATATAGTCCCACATCACTTACGACTTAAAGAGTAGCCGAGACCGGCGTGCGCGCATCGTGATTTGGACCAACTTCGGGTCGATATTCCGGAACTTGGGGATATTTTCCAGTCCCAGGGACTCTAAACTAACTCTTGATGGCCTTGGTTTGCAGTGAAATGGAGACAGCAAAATTTTTTGAACGCTCACCTTCAAGCTTCTGGGCCGAAATATAGCCCACTTTACTTTAATACTCAAAAAGTACCCGAGACCGTCTTACGCGCATCGTGATTTTGACCAACGTCTTCTCGATGTTCCGGAACTTGGGAAATACATTCCACTCCCGGGGACTCTAAACTAACTACTGATAGCCTTGGTTTGCAGTGAAATAGACACAGTAATTTTTTTTTTGAGCTTTGAGCTTGTGGGCCGAAATATAGCCACACTTTACTTTAAGACTGAAACAGTAGCCGACACCGCATTTCGCGCATCGTGATTTTGATCAACTTCGGCTCGCTTTCCCGGAACTTGGGGAATATTTTCCAGTCCCGGGGACCCTAAACTAACTTTTGAAAGCTTTCGTTTGCAGTGGAATGCACACAGCAAAACTCTTTGAACGCTCACTTTCGAGCTTCTGGACAGAAATATAGCCCCACTTCACTTTAAGACTGAAAGGGTAGCCGAGACCGCTTTGGGAGCATCGTGATTTTGACAAACTTCAGCTCGATTTACCAGAACTTGGGGAATATTTTCCAGTCCCAGGGACGCTAAACTAACTGGTGATGGCCTTGTTTTTCAGTCAAAGAACACAGGAAAACTTTTTGAACGCTCACTTTTGGGCTTGTGGGCCGAAATATAGCCCCATTTCACTTTAAGACTGAAAGAGTAGCCGATACCGCATTTCGCGCATCGTGATTTTAATCAACTTCGGTTCGGTTCCCCGGAACTTGGGCAATATTTTTCAGTCCCGGGGACTCTAAACTAAGCCCTGATGGCCTTGGTTTGCAGTGAAATGGACACAGCAAAACTTTTTGAACGCTCACTTTCGGGCTTCAGGCCCGAAATATAGCCCCACGTCACTTTAAGACAGAAAGAGTAGCCGAGACCACTTTAGGGGCATCGTGATTTTGACCAACCTCGACTCAATTTCTCGGACGTTGGGGCATATTTTCTTGTCCCGGGGACGCTAAATTAACTCCTGATGGCCTTGGTTTGCAGTGAAATGAAGACAGCAAAACTTTTTGAACGCTCACTTTCGGGCTTCTGGCCCGAAATATGGCCCTACTTCACTTTAAGACAGAAAGAGTAGCGGAGACCACTTTAGGGGCATCGTGATTTTGACCAACCTCGGCTCAATTTCTCGGACCTTGGGGCATATTTTCTTTTCCCGGGGACGCTAAACTAACTCCTGATAACCTTGGTTTGCAGTGAAATGAAGACAGCAAAACTTTTTGAACGCTCACTTTCGGGCTTCTGGCCCGAAATATAACCCCACTTCACGCTAAGACTGAAAGAGTAGCCGACACTACCTTACGCAAATCGTGATTTTTACCAACTTCGGCTCGATTTCCCGGAAGTTGGGGGATATTTTCCAGTCCCGGGGATTCTAAACTAGCTCCTGATGGCTTTGGTTTGCAGTCAAATAAACACAGGGAAACTTTTTGAACGCTCACTTTCAAGCTCCTGGGCAGGAATAAAGCCTCACCTCACTTTAAGACTGAAACAGTAAGCGAGACCGCCTAACGCGCACCGTAATTTTTACCAACTTCGGCTAAATTTCCCTGAATTTGGGGGGATATTTTCCAGTCCCAAAGACTCTTAAGTGAACCCCTGATGGCCTTCGTTTGCATTGAAATGGATAAAGCAAAACTTTTTGAACGCTCACTTCTGAGTTTCTGGGCCGAAATATAGCCCCACTTCACTTTAAGACTGAAAGACTAGCCAAGACCGTCTTCCGCGGATCGTGATTTTGAGCAACGTCTTCTGGATTTTCCGGAACTTGGGAAATATATTGCAGTCCCGGGGACTCTAAACTAACTCCTGATGGCCTTGGTTTGCAGTGAAATGGACACAGCAAATTTTTTGCAGCGCTCACTTTGGAGCTTCTGGGCCGAAATAGAGCCCCACTTCACTTTAAGACTGAAAGAGTAGCCGAGGCCGCCTTAGGCGCATCGTGATTTTGACCAACTTCGGCTTGAGTTGCCAGAACTTAAAAGATATTTTCCACTCCCGGGGACTCTAAACTAACTCATGATGGCCTTGGTTTTCAGTGAAATTGAGAGAGGAAAAGTTTTTGAACGCTCACTTTCGAGCTTCTGGACCGAAATATAGCCCTACTTCACTTTCAGACTGAAAGAGTAGCCGAGACCGCCTTATGCGAATCGTTATTTTGACCAACTTCGTCTCGATTTGGCGGAACTTGGAGGATATTTTCCAGTTCCGGGGACTGTAAACTACTTCCTGAGGGCCTTGCTTTGCAGTGAAATGGGCACAGCATAACTTTTTGAACGCTCACTTTCGAGCTTCTGGGCCAAAATATACAGCCACGTCACTTTAAGACTAAAAGAGTAGCCGAGACTGCTTTACGCGCATGGTGATTTTCACAAACTTCGGCTCGATTTCCCGGAAATTGGGGGATATTTTGATGTCCCGGAGACTGTAAACTATCTCCTAATGGGGCTGGGTTCGCGGTGAAATGGACACAGCAGAACTTTTTGAACTTTCACTTTCGAGCTTCTGGGCCGAAATATAGCCCGAGTTCACTTTAAGAATGAAAGAATAGCGGAGACCGCCTTACGCGCATCGTGCTTGTGACCAAGTTTGGCTCGATTTCCCAGGAAATGGGGAATATTTTCCGGTACCGGGGACTCTAAAGTAACTCCTGATTGCCTTGGTTTACATTGAAATGGAGAGAACAAAACTTTTTCAACGCTCCCCTTCGGGCTTCTGAGCCGAAATATAGCCCCACTTCAGTTTAAGACTGAAAGAGTAGCCGATACCGTCTTACGCGCATCGTGATTTTGACCAACTTCGGCTCGATTTCCCGAAACTTGGGGTATATATTCAAGTTCCAAGGACTCTAAACTAACCCCTGATTGCCTTGGTCTGCAGTGAAATGGACACAGCAAATTTTTTTGAACGCTTACTTTCGAAATTCTGGGCCGAAATATAGCCCCACTTCACTTTAAGACTGAAATAGTAGCCGAGACCGCCTTAGACGCATCATGATTTTGACCAACTTCGGCTTGAGTTGCCAGAACTTAAGGGATATTTTTTAGTCCCGCGGACTCTAAACTAACTCATGATGGCCTTGGTTTTCAGTTAAATTGAGAGAGGACAACTTTTTGAAAGCTCACTTTCGAGCTTCTGGGCCAAAATATACAGCCACGTCACTTTAAGACTAAAAGAGTAGCCGAGACTGCTTTACGCGCATGGTGATTTTCACAAACTTCGGCTGGATTTCCCGGGACTTGGGGGATATTTTGATGTCCCGGACACTGTAAACAATCTGCTGATGTGGCTTGGTTTGCGGTGAAATGGACACAGCAAAACTTTTTGAACTTTCACTTTCCAGCTTCTGGGCCGAAATATAGCCCCAGTTCACTTTAAGAATCAAAGAGTAGCCGAGACTGCCTTACGCGCATCGTGATTTTGACAAAATTGGGCTCGATTTCCCCGAACTTGGCCGATATTTTCCAGTCCCGAGGAGTCTAAACTAACTCCTGATAGCCTTGGTTTGCAGTGAAATGAACAAGGTAACACTTTTTGAACGCTTATTTTCGAGCTTCTGAGATGAAATATAGCCCCAGTTCACTTTAAGCCTGAAAGAGTAGGCGAGACCGCCTTACGCGCATCGTGATTTTGAGCGACTTCCGCTCGATTTTCTAGCATTTTGGCGATATTTTCAAGTCCCGGGGACTCTAAACTAACTCCTGATGGCCTTGGTTTGATGTGAAACGGACGCAGGAAAACTCTTTGAACGCTCACTTTCGAGCTTCTGGGCCGAAATACAACCGTACTTCACTTTAAGACTGAAATAGTAGCCGAGACCTCCTTACGAGCATCGTGATTTTGACCCAGTTCAGCTCGATTTCCCGGAACTTGGGGGATATTTTCCACTCCGGGGGACTTCAAACTAACTCCTGATGGCCTTAATTTGCAGTTAAATGCACAAAGCGTAACTTTTTAAAGGTTCACTGTCGAGCTTCTGGGCCGAAATATAGCCCCACTTTACTTTAAGACTGAAAGAGTAGCCGAGACCGTCTTCCGCGGATCGTGATTTTGACCAACTTCCGTTGGATTTCCCGGAACTTCGGGGATATATTCCAGTCCCGGGGACTCTAAACTAACTGCTGATTGCCTTGGTTTGCATTGAAATGGACACAGCACATTTTTTTGAACGCTCACTTTCGAGCTTCTCGGCCGAAATATAGCCCTACTTCACTTTAAGACTGAAAGAGTAGCCGAGACCGCCTTACGCGCATCGTAATTTTGACCAACTTCGGCTCGATTTCCCGTAACTTCGGGTATATATTCAAGTTCCAAGGACTCTAAACTAACCTTTGATGGCCTTAGTCTGCAGCGAAATGGAAACAGCAAATTTTTTTGAACGCTTACTTTCGAAATTCTGGGCCGAAATATAGCCCCACGTCACTTTAAGACTGGAATAGTAGCCGAGACTGCCTTAGACGCATCGTGATTTTGACCAACTTCGGCTTGAGTTGCCAGAACTTAAGGGATATTTTTTAATCCTGCGGACTCTAAACTAACTGACGATGGCCTTGGTTTTCAGTTAAATTGAGAGAGCAAAACTTTTTGAACGCTCACTTTCGAGCTTCTAGGCCGAAATATACAGCCACGTCACTTTAAGACTAAAAGAGTAGCCGAGACTGCTTTACGCGCACTGTGACTTTGACAAACTTCGGCTCGATTTCCCGGGACTTGGGGGATATTTTGATGTCCCGGACAGTGTAAACAATCTGCTGATGTGGCATGGTTTGCGGTGAAATGGACACAGCAAAACTTTTTGAACTTTCACTTTCGAGCTTCTGGGCCGAAATATAGCCCCAGTTCACTTTAAGAATCAAAGAGTAGCCGAGACCGCCTTACGCGCATCGTGATTTTGACAAAATTGGGCTCGATTTCACCGAACTTGGCCGATATTTTCCAGTCCCGAGGAGTCTAAACTAACTCCTGATGGCCTTGGTTTGCAGTGAAATGAACACAGCAGAACTTTTTGAACTTTCACTTTCTAGCTTCTCGGCCAAAATATAGCCCCAGTTCAATTTAAGAATCAAAGAGTAGCCGAGACGGCCTTACGCGCATCGTGATTTTGACAAAATTCGGCTCGATTTGGCCCAACTTGGGCGATATTTTCAGTTCCCAAGCAGTGTAAACTAACTCCTGATGGCCTTGGTTTGCAGTGAAATGAACAAGGTAACACTTTTTGAACGCTTATTTTCGAGCTTCTGGGATGAAATATAGCCCCAGTTCACTTTAAGACGCAAAGACTAGGCGAGAGCGCCTTACGCGCATCGTGATTTTGAGCAACTTCCGCTCGACTTTCTAGCATTTTGGTGATATTTTCAAGTCCCGGGGACTCTAAACTAACTCCTGATGGCCTTGGTTTGATGTGAAACGGACGCAGGAAAACTTTTTGAACGCTCAGTTTCGAGCTTCTGGGCCGAAATACAACCGTACTTCACTTTAAGAACGAAATAGTAGCCGAGACCTCCTTACGAGCATCGTGATTTTGACCCAGTTCAGCTCGATTTCCCGGAACTTGGGGGATATTTTCCAGTCCGGGGGACTTCAAACTAACTCCTGATGGCCTTGGTTTGCAGTTAAATGCACAAAGCGTAACTTTTTAAAGGTTCACTTTCGAGCTTCTGGGCCGAAATATAGCCCCACTTTACTTTAAGACTGAAAGAGTAGCCGAGACCGTCTTCCGCGGATCGTGATTTTGACCAACTTCCGTTGGATTTCCCGGAACTTCGGGGATATATTCCAGTCCCGGGGACTCTAAACTAACTGCTGATTGCCTTGGTTTGCAGTGAAATAGACACAGCACATTTTTTTGCACGCTCACTTTCGAGCTTCTCGGCCGAAATATAGCCCTACTTCACTTTAAGACTGAAAGAGTAGCCGAGACCGCCTTACGCGCATCGTAATTTTGACCAACTTCGGTTCGATTTCCCGGAAGTTGGCGAATATTTTCAATTCCCAGGGAAGCTAAACTAACTTCCGATGGCCTTAGTTTGCAGTTAAATGGACACAGCAAAACTTTTTGAACGCTCACTTTCGAGCTTATGGCTCGAAATATAGCCCCACTTACCTTTAAGACTGAAAGAGTAGCCGAGACCGCCTTACGCGCATCGTGATTTTGGGATACTTCGGCTCGATTTCCCGGAAATAGGGGGATATCTTCCAGTCCCGGGGACTCTAAACTAACTCCTTGATGGCCTTGGGTTCCAGTGAAATGGACACAGGAACACTTTTTGAACGCGCACTTTCGAGCTTCCTGGCCGAAATATAGCCCTACTTCTTTTAAAGACTGAAAGAGTAGGCGGGAGCGCCTTACGCGCATTGTGATTTTGAGGATCTTCGGCTCGATCTGGCGAAACTTGGGAGATATTTTCCAGTTCCAAAGTCTCTAAACTCACTCCTGATTGTCTATGTGTGAGCGAAATAGACACAAAAATTTTTGAACCCTTACTTTCGAGCTTCTGGAGTCAAATGTAAGCCCCCTTTACTTTAAGACTGAAAGAGTAGCCGAGACCCCCTTAAGCGCATGGTGATTTTGACTAACTTCGGGTGGATTTCCCGTAACTTGGGGGATATTTCCAGTTCCTTTGACGCTAAACTAAGTCGTGATGGCCTTGTTTTGCAGTGAAATGGACACAGCAAAACTTTTTAAAGACTCAGTTTCGAGCTTCTGGGCCGAAATATTGCCCCAATTCACTTTAAGAGTGAAAGAGTAGCCGAGACCGCCTTACGCCCATCGTAATTTTGACCAACTTCGGCTCGATTTCCCGGAACTTGGGAGATAATTGCCAGTCCCGAGGACTCTAAACTAATTCCTGATAGCCTTGGTTTTCAGTGAAATGGACACAGCCAAACTTTTTGAACGTTAACTTTCGAGCTTCTGGGCCGAAATATAGCCCCACTTCACTTTAAGACTGAAAGGGTAGCCGGGACCGCCTTACGCGCATCGTGATTTTGACAACGTCTTCTTGATTTTCCGGAACTTGGGAAATACATTCCACTCCCGGGGACTCTAAACTAGCTATTGATAGCTTTGGTTTGCAGTGAAATAGACACAGTAATTTTTTTTGACCTTTGAGCTTGTGGGCCGAAATAGAGCCCCACTTCACTTTAAGACTGAAGGAGTAGCCGACACCGCCTTAAGCGCACCGTGACTTTGACCAACTTCGGCTCGATTTGCCGGAACTTGGGGGATATTTTCCAGTCGCAGGGACTCTAAACTAACTCCTGATTGTCTTGGTTTTCAGTGAAATGGACACAGCGAAACTTTTTGAACGCTCACTCTCGAGCTTCTGGACCGAAATATAGCCCCACTTTACTTAAACACAGAAAGAGTAGGCGAGACCGTCTTGCGCAAATCGTGATTTTCACCAACTTCGGGTCGGTTTCCCAGAACTTGGGGAATATATATTCTATTTCCGCGGGCTCTAAACTAACTCCTGATGGCCTTGGTTTTCAGTCAAATGGACAAAGGAAAGCTTTTTGAACACTCTCTTTGTAGCTTCTGGGCCGAAATAGAATCCCACTTCACTTTCAGACTGAAATAGTAGCCCAGACCGCCTCACGCGCATCGTGAGTTAGACCAAGTTCAGCTCGATTTCACGACATTTTTGGGATATTTTCCAGTCCGGGGGACTCTAAACTAACTCCGGATGGCCTTGGTTTGCACTGAAATGCGCACAGCATAAATTTTTGACCGCCCACTTTGGAGCTTCTGGGCCGAAATATAGCCCCACTTCACTTTAAGACTGAAAGAGTAGCCGAGATCGCCTTACGCGCATCGTGATTTTGACCATTTTCGGATCGATTTCTCGGAACTTGGGGGATATTTTCCAGTCCCGGGGACTCTAAACTAACTCCTGATCGCCTTGCTTTGCATTGAAATGGACAGAGCAAAACTTTTTGAACGCTCACTTTCGAGCTTGTGGGCCGAAATATAGCCACACTTTACTTTAAGACTGAAACAGTAGCCGAGACCGCATTTCGCGCATCGTGATTTTGATCAGCTTCGGCTCGCTTTCCCGGAGCTTGAGGAATATTTTCCAGTCCCGGGGACCCTAAACTAAGTCCTGATGGCCTTGTTTTAAAGTGAAATGGACACAGCAAAACTTTTTGAACGCTCACTTTCTAGCTTGTGGGCCGAAATATAGGCACACTTGACTTTAAGACTGAAACAGTAGCCGAGACCACGTTACGCGCATCATGAATTTGATCAACTTCGGCTCCAATTCCCGGGATTTGGGCGATATATTCCAGTCCCGGGGACTCTAAACTAACTCCTGATGGCCTTGGTTTGCATTGAAATGGACACAGCACACTTTTTTGAACGCACACTTTCGAGATTCTGGGCCGAAATATAGCCCCACTTCACTTAAGACTAAAAGAGTAGCCGAGACCGCCTTGCTCGCATCGTGAGTTTGACAAACTTCCGGTCGATATTGCGGAACTTGGGGGATATTTTCCAGTCCCAGGAGCTCTAAGCTAACTCCTCATGGCCTTGGTTTGCAGTGAAATGGACAGAGCAAAACTTTTTGAACGCTCACCTTCGAGCTTCCTGGCCGAAATAAAGCCCCACTTTACTTTAAGCCTTAAAGAGTAACCGAGACCACCTTACGCGCATTGTGGTTTTGACAAACTTCGGGTAGATCTCCCGGAACTTGGGGAACATTTTCCAGTCCCTTGGACGCTAAACTAAGTCCTGATGGCCTTGTTTTGCAGTGAAATGGATACAGCAAAGCTTTTTGAACGCTCACTTTCGAGCTTGTGGGCCGAAATATAGCCACACTTTACTTTAAGACTGAAACAGTAGCCGACACCGCATTTCGCGCATCGTGATTTTGATCAACTTGGGCTCGCGAAACCGAAATATAGCCCTACTTCATTTTCAGACTGAAAGAGTTGCCGAGACCGCCTAACGCGAATCGTTATTTTGACCAACTTCGTCTCGATTTGGCGGAACTTGGAGCATATTTTCCAGTTCGGGGACTGTAAACTACTTCCTGAGGGCCTTGCTTTGCAGTGAAATGGGCACAGCATAACTTTTTGAACGCTCACTTTCGAGCTTCTGGGCCAAAATATACAGCCACGTCACTTTAAGACTAAAAGAGTAGCCGAGACTGCTTTACGCGCATGGTGATTTTCACAAACTTCGGCTCGATTTCTCGGAACTTGGGGGATATTTTGATGTCCCGGAAACTGTAAACTATCTCCTGATGTGGCTTGGTTTACGGTGAAATGGACACAGCAAAACTTTTCGAACTTTCACTTTCGAGCTTCTCGGCCGAAATATAGCCAGAGGTCACTTAAAGAATGAAAGAATAGCCGAGACCGCCTTACGCGCATCGTGATTTTGACCAACTTTGTCTCGATTTGCCAGGAAATGGGGAATATTTTCCGGTACCGGGGACTCTAAAGTAACTCCTGATTGCCTTGGTTTGCATTGAAATGGAGAGAGCAAAACTTTTTCAACGCTCCCCTTCGGGCTTCTGAGCCGAAATATAGCCCCACTTCAGTTTAAGACTGAAAGAGTAGCCGAGACCGCCTTACGCGCATCGCGATTTTGACCAACTTCGGCTGGATTTCCCAGAACTTCGGGGATATATTCAAGTTCCAAGGACTCTAAACTAACCCCTGATGGCCTTGGGCTGCAGTGAAATGGACGCAGCAAATGTTTTTGAACGCTTACTTTGAAAATTCTGGGCCGAAATATAGCCCCACTTCACTTTAAGACTGAAATAGTAGCCAAGACCGCCTTAGACGCATCGTGATTTTGACCAACTTCGGCTTGAGTTGCAGGAACTTAAGGGATATTTTTTTAGTCCCGCGGACTCTAAACTAACTCATGATGGCCTTGGTTTTCAGTTAAATTGAGAGAGCACAACTTTTTGAACGCTCACTTTCGAGCTTCTGGGCCAAAATATACAGCCACGTCACTTTAAGACTAAAAGAGTAGCCGAGACTGCTTTACGCGCATCGTGATTTTCACAAACTTCGGCTCGATTTCCCGGAAATTGGGGGATATTTTGATGTCCCGGAGACTGTAAACAATATGCTGATGTGGCTTGGTTTGCGGTGAAATGGACACAGCAAAACTTTTTGAACTTTCACTTTCCAGCTTCTGGGCCGAAATATAGCCCCAGTTCACTTTAAGAATCAAAGAGTAGCCGAGACCGCCTTACGCGCATCGTGATTTTGACAAAATTGGGCTCGATTTCCCCGAACTTGGCCGATATTTTCCAGTCCCGAGGAGTCTAAACTAACTCCTGATGGCCTTGGTTTGCAGTGAAATGCACACAGCAAAGCTTTTTGAACGCTCACTTTCGAGCTTGTGGGCCGAAATATAGCCACACTTTACGTTAAGACTGAAACAGTAGCCGACACCGCATTTCGCGCATCGTGATTTTGATCAACTTGGGCTCGCTTTCCCGGAACTTGGGGAATATTTTCCAGTCCCGGGGACCCTAAACTAACTTTTGATAGCTTTGGTTTGCAGTGAAATGCACACAGCAAACCTTTTTGAACGCTCACTTTCGAGCTTCTGGACAGAAATATAGCCCCACTTGACTTTAAGACTGAAAGGGTAGCCGAGACCGCTTTGGGAGCATCGCGATTTTGACCAACTTCAGCTCGATTTACCGGAACTTGGGGAATATTTTCCAGTCCCAGGGACGCGAAACTAACTGGTGATGGCCTTGTTTTTCAGTCAAAGAACACAGCAAAACTTTTTGAAGGCTCACTTTCGGGCTTCTGGGCCCAAATATAGCCCCACTTCACTTTAAGACTGAAAGAGTAGCCGATACCGCATTTCGCGCATCGTGATTTTAATCAACTTCGGTTCGATTCCCCGGAACTCGGGCAATATTTTTTAGTCCCGGGGACTCTAAACTAAGCCCTGATGGCCTTGGTTTGCAGTGAAATGGACACAGCAAAACTTTTTGAACGCTCACTTTCGGGCTTCTGGCCCGAAATATAGCCCCACTTCACTTTAAGACAGAAAGAGTAGCCGAGACCACTTTAGGGGCATCGTAATTTTGACAAACCTCGGCTCAATTTCCCGGACCTTGGGGCATATTTTCTTGTCCCGGGGACGCTAAACTAACTCCTGATGGCCTTGATTTGCAGTGAAATGAAGACAGCAAAACTTTTTGAACGCTCACTTTCGGGCTTCTCGCCCGAAATATAGCCCCACTTCACTCTAAGACTGAAAGAGTAGCCGACACTACCTTACGCAAATCGTGATTTTGACCAACTTCGGCTCGATTTCCCGGAAGTTGGGGGATATTTTCGAGTCTCGGAGACTCTAAACTAGCTCGTGATGGCTTTGGTTTGCAGTCAAATAAACACAGGTAAACTTTTTGAACGCTCACTTTCAAGCTCCTGGGCAGGAATAAAGCCTCACTTTACTTTAAGACTTAAACAGTAAGCGAGACCGCCTAACGCGCACCGTGATTTTGACCAACTTCGGCTAAATTTCCCTGAACTTGGGGGGATATTTTCCAGTCCCGCAGACTCTTAAGTAACCCGTGATGGCCTTCGTTTCCATTGAAATGGATACAGCAAAACTTTTTGAACGCTCACTTTTGAGCTTCTGGGCCAAAATATAGCCCCACTTCACTTTAAGACTGAAAGACTAGCCAAGACCGTCTTGCGCGCATCGTGATTTTGAGCAACGTCTTCTGGATTTTCCGGAACTTGGGAAATATATTGCAGTCCCGGGGACTCTAAACTAACTCCTGATGGCCTTGGTTTGCAGTGAGATGGACACAGCGAAACTTTTTGAACGCTCACTCTCGAGCTTCTGGACCGAAATATAGCACGACTTTACTTTAACACAGAAAGAGTGGCCGAGACCGTCTTGCGCAAATCGTGATTTTCACCAACTTCGGGTCGGTTTCCCAGAACTTGGGGGATATATTCCATTTCCGCGGGCTCTAAACTAACTCCTGATGGCCTTGGTTTTCAGTCAAATGGACAAAGGAAAGCTTTTTGAACACTCTCTTTGTAGCTTCTGGGCCGAAATAGAATCCCACTTCACTTTCAGACTGAAATAGTAGCCCAGACCGCCTCACGCGCATCGTGAGTTACACCAAGTTCAGCTCGATTTCACGACAGTTTTGGGATATTTTCCAGTCCGGGGGACTCTAAACTAACTCCGGATGGCCTTGGTTTGCACTGAAATGCGCACAGCATAAATTTTTGACCGCCCACTTTGGAGCTTCTGGGCCGAAATATAGCCCCACTTCACTTTAAGACTGAAAGAGGAGCCGAGATCGCCTTACGCGCATCGTGATTTTGACCATTTTCGGATCGATTTCTCGGAACTTGGGGGATATTTTCCAGTCCCGGGGACTCTAAACTAACTCCTGATCGCCTTGCTTTGCATTGAAATGGACAGAGCAAAACTTTTTGAACGTTCACTTTCGAGCTTGTGGGCCGAAATATAGCCACACTTTACTTTAAGACTGAAACAGTAGCCGAGACCGCATTTCGCGCATCGTGATTTTGAGCAACTTCGGCTCGCTTTCCCGGAACTTGGGGAATATTTTCCAGTCCCGGGGACCCTAAACTAAGTCCTGATGGCCTTGTTTTAAAGTGAAATGGACACAGCAAAACTTTTTGAACGCTCACTTTCTAGCTTTTGGGCCGAAATATAGCCCCACTTCACTTTAAGACAGAAAGAGTAGCCGAGACCACTTTAGGGGCATCGTGATTTTGGCCAACCTCGGCTCAATTTCCCGGACCTTGGGGCATATTTTCTTGTCCCGGGGACGCTAAACTAACTCCTGATGGCCTTGGTTTGCATTGAAATGGACACAGCAAAACTTTTTGAACGCTCACTTTCGGGCTTCTCGCCCGAAATATAGCCCCACTTCACTCGAAGACTGAAAGAG
This sequence comes from Orbicella franksi, assembly GCF_964199315.1. NCBI lineage: Eukaryota > Metazoa > Cnidaria > Anthozoa > Scleractinia > Merulinidae > Orbicella > Orbicella franksi. The sequence continues at coordinate 360,954 of NC_138156.1, read as the reverse complement.
TAGCCGACACTACCTTACGCAAATCGTAATTGTGACCAACTTCGGCTCGATTTCCCGGAAGTTGGGGGATATTTTACAGTCCCGGGGACTCTAAACTAGCTCGTGATGGCTTTGGTTTGCAGTCAAATAAACACAGGTAAACTTTTTGAACGCTCACTTTCAAGCTCATGGGCAGGAATAAAGCCTCACTTCACTTTAAGGCTGAAACAGTAAGCGAGAGCGCCTAACGCGCACGGTGATTTTGACCAACTTCGGCTAAATTTCCCTGATTTTGGGGGGATATTTTCCAGTCCCGAAGACTCTTAAGTAACCCCTAATGGCCTTCGTTTGCATTGAAATGGATACCGCAAAACTTTTTGAAGCTCACTTTTGAGCTTCTGGGCCGAAATATAGCCCCACTTCACTTTAAGACTGAAAGACTAGCCAAGACCGTCTCTCGCGCATTGTGATTTTGAGCAACGTCTTCTGGATTTTCCGGAACTTGGGAAATATATTGCAGTCCCGGGGACTCTAAACTAACTCATGATGGCCTTGGTTTTCAGTGAAATTGAGAGAGGAAAACTTTTTGAACGCTCACTTTCGAGCTTCTGGACCGAAATATAGCACTACTTCACTTTCAGACTGAAAGAGTAGCCGAGACCGTCTTACGCGAATCGTTATTTTGACCAACTTCGTCTCGATTTCGCGGAACTTGGAGGATTATTTCCAGTTCGGGGTACTGTAAACTACTTCCTGAGGGCCTTGCTTTGCAGTGAAATGGGCACAGCACAACTTTTTAAACGCTCACTTTCGAGCTTCTAGGCCGAAATATACAGCCACGTCACTTTGAGACTAAAAGAGTAGCCGAGACTGCTTTACGCGCATCGTGATTTTCACAAACTTCGGCTGGATTTCCCGGGACTTGGGGGATATTTTGATGTCCCGGACACTGTAAACAATCTGCTGATGTGGCTTGGTTTGCGGTGAAATGGACACAGCAAAACTTTTCGAACTTTCACTTTCCAGCTTCTGGGCTGAAATATAGGTCCAGTTTACTTTAAGAATGAAAGAATAGCCCGGACCGCCTTACGCGCATCGTGATTTTGGCAAACTTCGGCTCGATTTCCCCGAACTTGGCCGATATTTTCCAGTATCGAGCAGTCTAACCTAACACCTGATGGCCTTGGTTTGCAGTGAAATGAAGAAGGTAACACTTTTTGAACGCTTATTTTCGAGCTTCTGGGATGAAATATAGCCCCACTTCAGTTTAAGACGGAAAGAGTACGCGACACCGCCTTACGCGCATCGTGATTTTGAGCGACTTCCGCTCGATTTTCTAGCATTTTGGCGATATTTTCAAGTCCCGGGGACTCTAAACTAACTCCTGATGGCCTTGGTTTGATGTGAAACGGACGCAGGAAAACTTTTTGAACGCTCAGTTTCGAGCTTCTGGGCCGAAATACAACCGTACTTCACTTTAAGACTGAAATAGAAGCCGAGACCTCCTTACGAGCATCGTGATTTGGACCCAGTTCAGCTCGATTTCCCGGAACTTGGGGGATATTTTCCAGTCCGGGCGACTTTAAACTAACTCCTGATGGCCTTGGTTTGCAGTTAAATGCACAAAGCGTAACTTTTTAAAGGTTCACTTTCGAGCTTCTGGGCCGAAATATAGCCCCACTTTACTTTAAGACTGAAAGAGTAGCCGAGACCGTCTTCCGCGGATCGTGATTTTGACAAACTTCTGTTGGATTTCCCGGAGCTTCGAGGATATATTCCAGTCCCGGGGACTCTAAACTAAGTGCTAATGGCCTTGGTTTGCATTGAAATGGACACAGCACATTTCTTTGAACGCTCACTTTCGAGCTTCTCGGCCGAAATATACCCCCACTTAACTTTAAGACTGAAAGAGTAGCCGAGACCGTCTTCCGCGGATCGTGATTTTGACAAACTTCTGTTGGATTTCCCGGAGCTTCGAGGATATATTCCAGTCCCGGGGACTCTAAACTAAGTGCTAATGGCCTTGGTTTGCAGTGAAATGGACACAGCACATTTCTTTGAACGCTCACTTTCGAGCTTCTCGGCCGAAATATACCCCCACTTAACTTTAAGACTGAAAGAGTAGCCGAGACCCCCTTACGCGCATCGTGATTTTGGGATACTTCGGCTCGATTTCCCGGAAATAGGGGGATATTTTCCAGTCCTGGGGACTCTAAACTAACTCCTGATTGCGTTGGTTTCCAGTGAAATGGACACAGGAACACTTTTTGAACGCGCACTTTCGAGCTTGCTGGCCGAAATATAGCCCTACTTCTTTTTAAGACTGAAAGAGTAGGCTGGAGCGCCTTAGGCGCATTGTGATTTTCAGGATCTTCGGCTCGATCTGGCGAAACTTGAGAGATATTTTCCAGTCCCAAAGTCTCTAAACTCACTCCTGATTGTGTAAGATGTGATTGAAATAGACACAAAAATTTTTGAACCCCTAATTTCGAACTTCTGGAGTTAAATCTAAGCCCATTTTACCTTAAGACTGAAAGAGTAGCCGAGACCCCCTTAAGCGCATGGTGATTTTGACTAACTTCGGGTGGATTTCCCGTAACTTGGGGGATATTTCCAGTTCCTTTGACGTAAAACTAAGTCGTGATGGCCTTGTTTCGCAGTGAAATGGACACAGCAAAACTTTTTAAACACTCAGTTTCGAGCTTCTGGGGGGAAATATTGCCCCAGTTCACTTTAAGAATGAAAGAGTAACCGGGACCGCCCTACGCGCATCGTGATTTTGACAAACTTTGGCTCGATTTCCCGGGAAATGGGGGATATTTTCCGGTACCGGGGACTCTAAACTAACTCCTGATTTCCTCGGTTTGCAGTGAAATGGACACAGCACAACTTTTTGAACGCTCACTTTTGAGCTTCTGGGCCGAAGCATAGCGCTACTTCACTTTAAGACTGAAAGACTAGCCGAGACCGCCTTACGCGCATCGTGATTTTGGGCTACTTCGGCTCGATTTCCCGGAACTTGGCAGATAATTGCCAGTCCCGAGCACTCTAAACTAATTCCTGATGACCTTGGTTTTCAGTGAAATGGACACAGCAAAACTTTTTGAACGTTCCCTTTCCAGCTTCTGGGCCGAAATATAGCCCCACTTCACTTTAAGACTGAAAGAGTAACCGGGACCGCCTTACGCGCATCGTGATTTTGACCAACTTTGGCTCGATTTCCGGGGAAATGGGGGATATTTTCCGGTACCGGGGACTCTAAACTAACTCCTGATTTCCTCGGTTTGCAGTGAAATGGACACAGCACAACTTTTTGAACGCTCACGTTTGAGCTTCTGGGCCGAGGCATAGCCCTACTTCACTTTAAGACTGAAAGACTAGCCGAGACCGCTTTACGCGCATCGTGATTTTGGGCTACTTCCGCTCGATTTCCCGGAACTTGGCAGATAATTCCAAGTCCCGGGCACTCTAATCTAATTCCTGATGACCTTGGTTTTCAGTGAAATGGACACAGCCAAACTTTTTGAACGTTCACTTTTGAGCTTCTGGGCCGAAATATAGCCCCACTTCACTTTAAGACTGAAAGAGTAGCCGGCACCGCCTTACGCGCATGGTAATTTTGTCGAACTTCGGCTTGATTTCCTGGGAATTGGGGGATATTTTGCAGTCCCGGAAGCTCTAAACTAACTCCTGAATGCCTTGGTTTTTAGTGAAATGGACACAGGTAAAAGGAGCGCAACCTCGGTTTCCAGGTTGTAGGCCGAAATATAGCCCCACTTTATTTTAAGACTGAAAGTGTACACGAAACCGCCTTAAGCGCATTGAAATTTTTAGCCACTATGGCTCGATATGCCAAGACTTGGGGGATATTTTCCAGTCCCAGGGACTCTACCCTAACTCTCGATGGCCTTAGTTTTCAGTAAAATGGTCACAGGTAACAGGAGCGCACGCTCGGTGTCGAGCTTCTAGGCCGAAATGTAGCCCCAGTTCATTTTAAGACTGAAAGAGTAAACGAAACTGCCGTACGCCTATCCTAATTTTAAGAAAGAACGGCTCAATTTGCCGAAACTTGGAGGATAGCTTCCAGTCTCGAGGATTCTAAACTATCTCCTGATGGACTTAGTTCTTAGTGAAATGGACACAGGTAAAAGGAGAGCACGCTCGGTGTCGAGCTTGTAGAACCGAAATATAGCCCCACTTCATTTTCGGAGTAAACGAATAGCCGAGACCGCCTTACGCGCATCGTGATTTTGAGCATCTTTGGCTCGATTTGCCGGAATTCGGGGATTATTTTCCAGTCCCGAGGACTCTATGTTAACTCCTGATGAACTTAGTTTTCAGTGATATGTACACAGGCAAAAGGAGCGCACGCTCGGTGTTGGGCTTCTCGGCCGAAATATATAGCCCCACCTTATTTTAAGACTGAAAGAGTAGCCGAGACCGCCTTACGCGCATCGTGATTTTGAGCAACTTTGGCTCGGTCTGCCAGAATTTGGGAAATATTTTCCAGTCCCAAGGACGCTAAACTAACTGCTGATGGCCTAAGACGTCAGTGAAATGGACACAGGTAAAATTAGGGCACGCGCGGTCTCGAGCTTCTAGGTCGAAATATAGCCCCCCGTAATTTTAAGACTGAAAGAGTAGCCGAGACCGCCTTACGCGCATCGTGATTTTGGGCCACTTTTGCTCGATTTCCCGCAAGTTGGCGAATAATTTAAAGTCCCGGGGACGCTAAACTAACTCCCGATGACCTTGGTTTGCAGTTTAATGAACACAGCAAAACATTCTGAACGCTCACCTTCGAGCTTCAGTGCCGCAATATAGCCCTACTTAAATTTAAGACTGAAAGAATAACCGAGAGCCCGTTACGCGCATCGTAATTTTCATCAACTGCGGCGCCATTTCCTGAAGCTTGGAGAATATTTTCCAGTACCGGGGACTCTAAACTAACTCCAGATTGCCTTGGTTTGCAGTGAAATGGACACAGCAAAACTTTTTGAAGGCTCACTTTGGAGCTTGTGGGCCTAAATATAGCCACACTTCACTTTAAGACTGAAACAGTAGCCGAGACCGCGTTACGCGCATCGTGATTTTGAGCAACTTCTGCTCGCTTTCCTGGAACTTGGGGAATATTTTCCAGTCCCGGGGACTCTAAACTAACTCCTGATGGCCATGGTTTGCAGTGAAATTCACACAGCACAAGTTTTTGAACGAACATTTTCGAGCTTTTAGGACAAAATATAGTCCAGGATCACTTACGACTTAAAGAGTAGCCGAGACCGGCGTGCGCGGATCGTGATTTTGACCAACTTCGGGTCGATATTCCGGAACTTGGGAGATATTTTCCAGGCCCAGGGACTCTAAACTAACTTTTGATGGCCTTGGTTTGCAGTGAAATGGAGACAGCAAAACTTTTTGAACGCTCACCTTCAAGCTTCTGGGCCGAAATATAGTCCACTTTACTTTAATACTGAAAAAGTAGCCGAGACCGCCTTACGCGCATGGTAATTTTGACAAACCTCGGGTGGATTTCCCGGAGCTTGGGGGATATTTTCCAGTCCCTTGGACGCTAAACTAGGTGCCGATGGCATTGTTTTGCAGTGAAATGGACACAGCAAAGCTTTTTGAACGCTCACTTTCGCGCTTGTGGGCCGAAATATAGCCATACTTCACTTTAAGACTGAAACAGTAGCCGAGACCACGTTTCGCGCATCGTGATTTTGATCAACTTCGGCTCGATTTCCCGGAACTTGCGAAATATTTTCCAGTCCCGGGGACTCTAAACTAACTCGTGCTAGTCTTGGTTTGCAGTGAAACGGAAACAGAAAAAGTTTTTGAACGCATACTTTCGAGCTTCTCGACCGAAATAGAACCCCACTTCACTTGAAGACTGAAAGAGTAGCCGAGACCGCCTTACGTGCATCGTGATTTTGAGCAACTTCGGCTCGATTTGCCGGAACTAAGGGGATATATTCCAGTTCTGAGGACTCTAAACTAACTCCTGATGGCCTTGGTTTGCAGTAAAATGGAGCCAGCAAAACTTTTTGAACGCTCAATTTGGAGCTTCTGGCCCAAAATATAGCCCCCCATTACTTTAACACTGAAAGAGTAGCCGAGACCGCCTTCCGTGCATCGTGATTTTGACAAACTTCGGGTTGATTTTCCGGAACTTGGGGGACATTTTCCAGTCCCGGGGACTCTCAACTAACTCCTGCTTGTCTTGGTTTGCAGTGAAATGGACACAGCGAAAGTTTTTGAAGGCTCACTCTCGAGCTTCTGGGCCCAAAAGAGCCCCATTTTACTTTAAGACTGAAAGAGTAGGCGAGACCGTCTTGAGCGAATCGTGATTTTGAGCAATTTCGCCTTTATTTCCCGAAACTTGGGGGATATATTCCAGTCAAAGGGACTCTACAGTAACTCCTGATGGCCTTGGTTTGTAGTGAAATGGACAGAGCACAACTTTGGAGCTTCTCAGCAGAAATATAGCCCCACTTTACTTTAAGACTGAAAGAGTAGATGAGACCGCCTTACGCGCATCGCAATTTTGACGAACTTCGAATGGATTTCCCGAAATTTGGGGGATATTTTGCAGTCCCTTGGACGCTAAACTAAGTCCTGATGGCCTTGTTTTGAAGTAAAATGGACACAACAAAACTTTTTGAACGCTCACTTTCTAGCCTGTGGGCCGAAATATAGCCACACTTCACTTTAGGACTGACACAGTAGCCGACACCGCATTTCGCGCATCGTGATTTTGATCAACTTCGGCTCGCTTTCCCGGAACTTGGCGAATATTTTCCAGTCCCGGGGACCCTAAACTAAGTCCTGATGGCCTTGTTTTAAAGTGAAATGGACACAGCAAAACTTTTTGAACGCTCACTTTCTAGCTTGTGGGCCGAAATATAGGCACACTTGACTTTAAGACTGAAACAGTAGCCAAGACCACGTTACACGCATCATGAATTTGATCAGCTTCGGCTCCGATTCCCGGGACTTGGGGGATATATTCCAGTCCAGGGGACTCTAAACTAACTCCTGATGGCCTTGGTTTGCATTGAAATGGACACAGCACAATTTTTTGAACGCACACTTTCGAGATTCTGGGCCGAAATATAGCCCCACTTCACTTAAGACTGAAAGAGTAGCCGATACCGCCTTGCTCGCATCGTGAGTTTGACAAACTTCAGGTCGATATTGCGGAACTTGGGGGATATTTTCCAGTCCCAGGAGCTCTAAACTAACTCCTCATGGCCTTGGTTTGCAGTGAAATGAACAGAGCAAAACTTTTTGAACGCTCACCTTCGAGCTTCCTGGCCGAAGTAAAGCCCCACTTTACTTTAAGACTTAAAGAGTAGCCGAGACCACCTTACGCGCATTGTGATTTTGACAAACTTCGGGCGGATCTCCCGGAACTTGGGTAACATTTTCCAGTCCCTTGGACGCTAAACTAAGTCCTGATGGCCTTGTTTTGCAGTGAAATGGACACAGCAAAGCTTTTTGAACACTCACTTTCGAGCTTGTGGGCCGAAATATAGCCACACTTTACTTTAAGACTTAAACAGTAGCCGACACCGCATTTCGCGCATCGTGATTTTGATCAACTTCGGCTCGCTTTCCCGGAACTTGGGGAATATTTTCCAGTCCCGGGGACACTAAACTAACTTTTGATAGCTTTGGTTTGCAGTGAAATGCACACAGCAAAACTTTTTGAACGCTCACTTTCGAGCTTCTGGACAGAAATATAGCCCCACTTGACTTTAAGACTGAAAGGGTAGCCGAGACCGCTTTGGGAGCATCGTGATTTTGACCAATTTCAGCTCGATTTACCGGAACTTGGGAATATTTTCCAGTCCCAAGGACGCTAAACTAACTCGTGATGGCCTTGTTTTTCAGTCAGAGAACACAGCAAAACTTTTTGAACCCTCACTTTCGGGCTTCTCGCCCGAAATATAGCCCCACTTCACTCTAAGACTGAAAGAGTAGCCGAAACTACCTTACGCAAATCGTGATTTTGACCAACTTGGGCTCGATTTCCCGGACCTTCGGGCATATTTTCCAGTCCCGGGGACTCTAAACTAAGTCCTGATGGCTTTGGTTTGCAGTGAAATAAACACAGGGAAACTTTTTGAACGCTCACTTTCAAGCTCCTGGGCAGGAATAAAGCCTCACTTCACTTTAAGACTGAAACAGTAAGCGAGACCGCCTAACGCGCACCGTGATTTTCACCAAGTTCGGCTAAATTTCCCTGAAATTGGGGAGATATTTTCCAGTCCCGAAGACTCTTAAGTAACCCCTGATGGCCTTCGTTTGCATTGAAATGGATACAGCAAAACTTTTTGAACGCTCACTTTTGAGCTTCTGGGCCGAAATATAGCCCCACTTCACTTTAAGACTGAAAGACTAGCCAAGACCGTCTTGCGCGCATCGTGATTTTGAGCAACGTCTTCTGGATTTTCCGGATTTTCGGAAATATATTGCAGTACCGGCGCCTCTAAACTAACTCCTGATGGCCTTGGTTTGCAGTGAAATGGACACAGCAAATTTTTTGCAGCGCTCACTTTGGAGCTTCTGGGCCGAAATAGAGCCCCACTTCACTTTAAGACTGAAAGAGTAGCCGAGGCCGCCTTAGGCGCATCGTGATTTTGACCAACTTCGGCTTGAGTTGCCAGAACTTAAAAGATATTTTCCACTCCCGGGGACTCTAAACTAACTCATGATGGCCTTGGTTTTCAGTGAAATTGAGAGAGCAAAACTTTTTGAACGCTCACTTTCGAGCTTCTGGACCGAAATATAGCCCTACTTCACTTTCAGACTGAAAGAGTAGCCGAGACCGCCTTACGCGAATCGTTACTTTGACCAACTTCGTCTCGATTTGGCGGAACTTGGAGGATATTTTCCAGTTCCGGGGACTGTAAACTACTTCCTGAGGGCCTGGCTTTCCAGTGAAATGGGCACAGCATAACTTTTTGAACGCTCACTTTCGAGCTTCTGGGCCAAAATATACAGCCGCGTCACTTTAAGACTAAAAGAGTAGCCGAGACTGCTTTACGCGCATCGTGATTTTCACAAACTTCGGCTCCATTTCCCGGAACTCAGGGGATATTTTGATGTCCCGGAGAATGTAAACTATCTCCTGATGTGGCTTGGTTTGCGGTGAAATGGACACAGCAAAACTTTTCGAACTTTCACTTTCGAGCTTCTGGGCCGAAATATAGCCCCAGTTCACTTTAAGAATGAAAAAATAGGCGAGACCGCCTTACGTGCATCGTGTTTTTGACCTACTTTGGCTCGATTTCCCAGGAAATGGGGAATATTTTCCGGTACCGGGGACTCTAAAGTAACTCCTGATTGCCTTGGTTTGCATTGAAATGGAGAGAGCAAAACTTTTTCAACGCTCCCCTTCGAGCTTCTGAGCCGAAATATAGCCCCACTTCAGTTTAAGACTGAAAGAGTAGCCAAGACCGTCTTGCGCGCATCGTGATTTTGAGCAACGTCTTCTGGATTTTCCGGAACTTCGGAAATATATTGCAGTACCGGCGCCTCTAAACTAACTCCTGATGGCCTTGGTTTGCAGTGAAATGGACACAGCAAATTTTTTGCAGCCCTCACTTTGGAGCTTCTGGGCCGAAATAGAGCCCCACTTCACTTTAAGACTGAAAGAGTAGCCGAGGCCGCCTTAGGCGCATCGTGATTTTGACCAACTTCGGCTTGAGTTGCCAGAACTTAAGGGATATTTTTTAGTCCCGCGGACTCTAAACTAACTCATGATGGCCTTGGTTTTCAGTTAAATTGAGAGAGCAAAACTTTTTGAACGCTCACTTTCGAGCTTCTAGGCCGAAATATACAGCCACGTCACTTTAAGACTAAAAGAGTAGCCGAGACTGCTTTACGCGCATGGTGATTTTCACAAACTTCGGCTCGATTTCCCGGGACTTGGGGGATATTTTGATGTCCCGGAGACTGTAAACAATCTGCTGATGTGGCTTGGTTTGCGGTGAAATGGACACAGCAAAACTTTTTGAACTTTCACTTTCGAGCTTCTGGGCCGAAATATAGCCCCAGTTCAATTTAAGAATCAAAGAGTAGCCGAGACCGCCTTACCCGCATCGTGATTTTGACAAAATTGGGCTCGATTTCCCCGAACTTGGCCGATATTTTCCAGTCCCGAGGAGTCTAAACTAACTCCTGATAGCCTTGGTTTCCAGTGAAATGAACACAGGAAAACTTTTTGAATTTTCACTTTCTAGCTTCTCGGTCGAAATATATCCCCAGTTCACTTTAAGAATCAAAGAGTAGCCGAGACCGCCTTACGCGCATCGTGATTTTGACAAAATTCCGCTCTATTTCCCCGAACTTGGCCGATATTTTCAAGTCCCGAGCAGTGTAAACTAACTCCTGATGGCCTTGGTTTGCCGTGAAATGAACAAGGTAACAATTTTTGAACGCTCAGTTTCGAGCTTCTGGGCCGAAATACAACCGTACTTCACTTTAAGACTGAAATAGTAGCCAAGACCTCCTTACGAGCATCGTGATTTTGACCCAGTTCAGCTCGATTTCCCGGAACTTGGGGGATATTTTCCAGTCCAGGGGACTTTAAACTAACTCCTGATGGCCTTGATTTGCAGTTAAATGCACAAAGCGTAACTTTTTAAAGGTTCACTTTCGAGCTTCTGGGCCGAAATATAGCCCCACTTTACTTTAAGACTGAAAGAGTAGCCGAGACCGTCTTCCGCGCGTCGTGATTTTGACCAACTTCCGTTGGATTTCCCGGAACTTCGGGGATATATTCCAGTCCCGGGGACTCTAAACTAACTGCTGATTGCCTTGGTTTGCAGTGAAATAGACACAGCACATTTTTTTGCACGCTCACTTTCGAGCTTCTCGGCCGAAATATAGCCCTACTTCACTTTAAGACTGAAAGAGTTGCCGAGACCGCCTTACGCGCATCGTAATTTTGACCAACTTCGGTTCCATTTCCCGGAAGTTGGCGAATATTTTCAATTCCCGGGGAAGCTAAACTAACTTCCGATGGCCTTAGTTTGCAGTTAAATGGACACAGCAAAACCTTTTGAGCGCTTACTTTCGAGTTTATGGCTCGAAATATAGCCCCACTTAACTTTAAGACTGAAAGAGTAGCCGAGACCCCCTTACGCGCATCGTGATTTTGAGGATCTTCGGCTCGATCTGGCGAAACTTGGGAGATATTTTCCAGTCCCAAATTCTCTAAACTCACTCCTGATTGTCTAAGATGTGAGTGAAATAGACACAAATTTTTCAACCCTTACTTTCGAGCTTCTGGAGTTAAATCTAAGCCCACTTTACCTTAAGACTGAAAGAGTAGCCGAGACCCCCTTAAGCGCATGGTGATTTTGACTAACTTCGGATGGATTTCCCGTAACTTGGGGGATATTTCCAGTTCCTTTGACGCTAAACTAAGTCGTGATGGCCTTGTTTTGCAGTGAAATGGACACAGCAAAACTTTTTAAAGACTCAGTTTCGAGCTTCTGGGCCGAAATATTGCCCCAATTCACTTTAAGACTGAAAGAGTACCCGAGACCGCCGTAGGCGCCTCGTGATTTTGACCAACTTCGGTTAAATTTCCCGGACCTTGGGGGATATTTTCCAGTCCCGGGGACTCTAAACTGACACCCGAGGTCCTTGGTCTGCAGTAAAATGGACACAGCAAAACTTTTTGAACGCTCACTTTTGAGGTTCTGGGCCGAAATATAGCTCCACTTCACTTTAAGGGTGCAAGAGTAGCCGAAACCACCTTACGCCCATCGTAACTTTCAGCAACTTCGGCTCGATTTCCCGGAACTTGGGGGATATTTTCCAGTCCCGCGGACTTTAAAGTAACTCCTGATGGCCTTGCTCTGGAGTGAAATGGACACAGCACAACTTTTTGAACGCTCACTTTCGAGCTTCTGGGGGGAAATATTGTCCCAGTTCACTTTAAGAATGGAAGAGTAACCGGGACCGCCTTACGCAAATCGTGATTTTGACAAACTTTGGCTCGATTTCCCGGGAAATGGGGGATATTTTCCGGTACCGGGGACTCTAAACTAACTCCTGACTTCCTCGGTTTGCAGTGAAATGGACACAGCACAACTTTTTGAACGCTCACTTTTGAGCTTCTGGGCCGAAGCATAGCCCTACTTCACTTTTAGACTGAAAGACTAGCCGAGACCGCCTTACGCGCATCGTGATTTTCGCCTACTTCGGCTCGATTTCCCGGAACTTGGGAGATAATTGCCAGTCCCAGGCACTCTAAACTAAAACCTGATGGCCTTGGTTTTCAGTAGAATGGACACAGCCAAACTTTTTGAACGTTCACTTTCGAGCTTCTGGGCCGAAATATAGCCCCACTTCACTTTAAGACTGAAAGAGTAGCCGGCACCGCTTACGCGCATGGTAATTTTGTCGCACTTCGGCTTGGTTTCCTGGGACTTGGGGGATATTTTCCAGTCCCGGAAGCTCTAAACTAACTCCTGAATGCCTTGGTTTTTAGTGAAATGGACACAGGTAAAAGGAGCGCAACCTCGGTTTCCAGGTTGTAGGCCGAAATATAGCCCCACTTTATTTTAAGTGTACACGGAACCGCCTTAAGCCCATCGAAAGTTTTAGCCACTATGGCTCGATATGCCAAAACTTGGGGGATATTTTCCAGTCCCAGGGACTCTACCCTAACTCTTGATGGCCTTAGTTTTCAGTAAAATGGTCACAGGTAACAGGAGCGCACGCTCGGTGTCGAGCTTCTAGGCCGAAATGTAGCCCCAGTTCATTTTAAGACTGAAAGAGTAAACGAAACTGCCGTACGCCTATCGTAATTTTAAGAAAGTATGGCTCAATTTGCCGAAACTTGGAGGATAGCTTCCAGTCTCGAGGATTCTAAACTATCTCCTGATGGACTTAGTTCTTAGTGAAATGGACACAGGTAAAAGGAGAGCACGCTCGGTGTCGAGCTTGTAGAACCGAAATATAGCCCCAGTTCATTTTCGGAGTAAACGAGTAGCCGAGACCGCCTTACGCGCATCGTGATTTTGAGCATCTTTGGCTCGATTTGCCGGAATTCGGGCAATATTTTCCAGTCCCGAGGACTCTATGTTAACTCCTGATGAACTTAGTTTTCAGTGGTATGTACGCAGGCAAAAGGAGCGCACGCTTGGTGTTGAGCTTCTCGGCCAAAATATAGCCCCACCTTATTTTAAGACTGAAAGAGTAGCCGAGACCGCCTTACGCGCATCGTGATTTTGAGCAACTTTGGCTCGATCTGCCAGAATTTGGGAAATATTTTCCAGTCCCAAGGACTCTAAACTAACTGCTGATGGCCTAAGATGTCAGTGAAATGGACACAGGTAAAATCAGCGCACGCCCGGTCTCGAGCTTCTAGGTCGTAATATAGCCCCCCTTAATTTTAAGACTGAAAGAGTAGCCGAGACCGCCTTACGCGCATCGTGATTTTGGGCCTCTTTTGCTCGATTTCCCGCAAGTTGGCGAATAATTTAAAGTCCCGGGGATGCTAAACTAACTCCCGATGGCCTTGGTTTGCAGTTCAATGAACACAGCAAAACATTCTGAACGCTCACCTTCGAGCTTCAGTGCCGCAATATAGCCCTACTTAAATTTAAGACTGAAAGAATAACCGAGAGCCCGTTACGCGCATCGTAATTTTCAACAACTTCGGCGCCATTTCCTGGAACTTGGAGAATATTTTCCAGTACCGGGGACTCTAAACTAACTCCTGATTGCCTTGGTTTGCAGTGAAATGGACACAGCAAAATATTTTGAACGCTCACTTTTGAGGTTGTGGGCCGAAATATAGCCACACGTCACTTTAAGGCTCGAACAGTAGCCGAGACCACGTTTCGCGCATCGTGACTTTGATCAACTTCGGCTCGATTTCCCGGAACTTGCGAAATATATTTCAGTCCCGGGGACTCTAAACTAATTCGTGCTGGTCTTGGTATGCAGTGAAACGGAAACAGAAAAAATTTTTGAACGCATACTTTCGAGCTTCTGGACCGAAATAGAACCCCACTTCACTTGAAGACTGAAAGAGTAGCCGAGACCGCCTTACGTGCATCGTGATTTTGAGCAACTTCGGCTCGATTTGCCGGAACTAAGGGGATATATTCCAGTTCTGAGGACTCTAAACTAACTCCTGATGGCCTTGGTTTGCAGTAAAATGGAGCCAGCAAAACTTTTTGAACGCTCAATTTCGAGCTTCTGGGCCAAAATATAGCCCCCTATTACTTTAACACTGAAAGGGTAGCCGAGACCGCCTTACGTGCATCGTGATTTTGACAAACTTCGGGTTGATTTTCCGGAACTTGGGGGATATTTTGCAGTCCCGGGGACTCTCAACTAACTCCTGCTTGTCTTGGTTTGCAGTGAAATGGACACAGCGAAAGTTTTTGAAGGCTCACTCTCGAGCTTCTGGGCCGAAATAGAGCCCCATTTTACTTTAAGACTGAAAGACTAGGCGAGCCCGTCTTGAGCGAATCGTGATTTTGAGCAATTTCGCGTTTATTTCCCGAAACTTGGGGGATATATTCCAGTCAAAGGGACTCTACAGTAACTCCTGATGGCCTTGGTTTTCAGTGAAATGGACAGAGCACAACTTTGGAGCGTCTGAGCAGAAATATAGCCCCACTTTACTTTAAGACTGAAAGAGTAGATGAGACCGCCTTACGCGCATCGTAATTTTGACGAACTTCGAATGGATTTCCCGGAACTTGGGGGATATTTTGCAGTCCCTTGGACGCTAAACTAAGTCCTAATGGCCTTGTTTTGAAGTGAAATGGACACAACAAAACTTTTTGAACGCTCACTTTCTAGCTTGTGGGCCGAAATATAGCCACACTTCACTTTAGAACTCACACAGTAGCCGAGGCCACGTTACGCGCATCATGAATTTGAACAACTTCGGCTCGATTTCCCGGGACTTGGGGGATATTCTCCAGTCCTGGAGACTCTAAACTAACTTCTGATGGCCTTGGTTTGCACTGAAAGTGACAGAGCAAAACTTTTTAAACACTCACTTTCGAGCTTCTGGGCCGAAATATAGCCCCACTTCACTTTAAGACTGAAAGAGTAGCCGAGACCACCTTACGCACATCGTGATTTTGACCAACTGCGGCTGGATTTACCGGAACTTGGGGGATATTTTCCAGTCCCGAGGACTCTTAAGTAACCCCTGATATGCCTTGGTTTGCATTGAAAGGGATACAGCAAAACTCTTTGAACGCTCACTTTTGAGCTTCTGGGCCGAAATATAGCTCCACTTCACTTTAAGACTGAAAGAGTAGCCGAGATCATCTTACGCGCATCGTGATTTTGACCAAAGTCTTCTCGATTTTCCGGAACTTGGGAAATACATTCCACTCCCGGGGACTCTAAACTAACTACTGATAGCCTTGGTTTGCAGTGAAATAGACACAGTAATTGTTTTGAGCTTTGAGCTTGTGGGCCGAAATAGAGCCCCACTTCACTTTAAGACTGAAGGAGTAGCCGACACCGCCTTAAGCGCACCGTGATTTTGACCACCTTCGGCTCGATTTGCCGGAACTTGGGGGATATTTTCCAGTCCCGGGGACTCTAAACTAACTCCTGATTGTCTTGGTTTTCAGTGAAATGGACACAGCGAAACTTTTTGAACGCTCACTCTCGAGCTTCTGGACCGAAATATAGCCCCACTTTACTTTAAAACTGAAAGAGTAGCCGAGACCGTCTTGCGCAAATCGTGATTTTGACCAACTTCGGGTCGGTTTCCCGGAACTTGGGGGATATACTCCATTTCCGCGGCCTCTAAACTAACTCCTGATGGCCTTGGTTTTCAGTCAAATGGACAAAGGAAAGCTTTTTGAACACTCTCTTTGTAGCTTCTGGGCCGAAATAGAATCCCACTTCACTTTCAGACTGAAATAGTAGCCGAGCCGCCTCTCACGCATCGTGAGTTAGACCAAGTTGAGCTCGATTTCACGCAACTTTTGGGATATTTTCCAGTCCAGGGGACTCTAAACTAACTCCGGATGGCCTTGGTTTGCACTGAAATGCGCACAGCATAAATTTTTGAACGCCCACTTTGGAGCTTCTGGGCCGAAATATAGCCCCACTTCACCTTAAGACTGAAAGAGTAGCCGAGATCGTCTTACGCGCATCGTGATTTTGACCATTTTCGGATCGATTTCTCGGAAATTAAGGGATATTTTCCAGTCCCGGGGACTCAAAACTAACCCCTGATCGCCTTGCTTTGCATTGAAATGGACAGAGCAAAACTTTTTGAACGCACACTTTCGAGCTTGTGGGCCGAAATATAGCCACACTTTACTTTAAGACTGAAACAGTAGCCGAGACCGCATTTCGCGCATCGTGATTTTGATCAACTTCGGCTCGCTTTCCCGGAACTTGGGAATATATTCCAGTCCCGGGGACCCTAAACTAACTTTTGATAGCTTTGGTTTGCAGTGAAATGCACACAGCAAAACTTTTTGAACGCTCACTTTCGAGCTTCTGGACAGAAATATAGCCCCACTTCACATTAAAACTGAAAGGGTAGCCGAGACCGCTTTGGGAGCATCGTGATTTTGACCAACTTCAGCTCGATTTACCGGAGGTTGGGGAATATTTTTAAGTCCCAGGGACGCTAAACTAACTCGTGATGGCCTTGGTGTTCAGTCAAAGAACACAGGAAAACTTTTTGAACGCTCACTTTCGGGCTTCTGGGCCGAAATATAGCCCCACTTCACTTTAAGACTGAAAGAGTAGCCGATACCGCATTTCGCGCAACGTGATTTTTCTCAACTTCGGTTCGATTCC
Source organism: Orbicella franksi (assembly GCF_964199315.1). Classification (NCBI taxonomy): domain Eukaryota; kingdom Metazoa; phylum Cnidaria; class Anthozoa; order Scleractinia; family Merulinidae; genus Orbicella; species Orbicella franksi. The sequence goes on along the minus strand of NC_138156.1, from coordinate 344,157 downwards.
CCGGAACTTGGGCAATATTTTTCAGTCCCAGGGACTCTAAACTAACCCGTGATGGCCTTGGTTTGCATTGAAATGGACACAGCAAAACTTTTTGAACACTCTCTTTCGGGCTTCTGGCCCGAAATATAGCCCCACTTCACTTTAAGACAGAAGGAGTAGCCGAGACCACTTTAGGGGCATCGTAATTTTGACCAACCTCGGCTCAATTTCCCGGACCTTGGGGCATATTTTCTTTTCCCGGGGACGCTAAGCTAACTCCTGATGGCCTTGGTTTGCAGTGAAATGAAGACAGCAAAACTTTTTGAACGCTCACTTTCGGGCTTCTCGCCCGAAATATAGCCCCACTTCACTCTAAGACTGAAAGAGTAGCCGACACTACCTTACGCAAATCGTGATTTTGACCAACTTCGGCTCGATTTCCCGGAAGTTGGGGGATATTTTCCAGTCCCGGGGACTCTAAACTAGCTCGTGATGGCTTTGGTTTGCAGTCAAATAAACACAGGGAAACTTTTTGAACGCTCACTTTACAGCTCCTGGGAGGGAATAAAGCCTCACTTCACTTTAAGACTGAAACAGTAAGCGAGACCGCCTAACGCGCACCGTGATTTTGACCAACTTCGGCTAAATTTCCCTGAGCTTGGGGGGATATTTTCCAGTCCCGAAGACTCTTAAGTAACCCCTGATGGCCTTCGTTTGCATTGAAATGGATACAGCAAAACTTTTTGAAGCTCACTTTTGAGCTTCTGGGCCGAAATATAGCCCCACTTCACTTTAAGACTGAAAGACTAGCCAAGACCGTCTTCCGCGCATCGTGATTTTGAGCAACGTCTTCTGGATTTTCCGGAACTTGGGAAATATATTGCAGTCCCGGGGACTCTACACTAGCTCTTTATGGCATTGGTTTGCAGTGAAATGGACACAGCAAATTTTTTGCAGCGCTCACTTTGGAGCTTCTGGGCCGAAATAGAGCCCCACTTCACTTTAAGACTGAAAGAGTAGCCGAGGCCGCCTTAGGCGCATCGTGATTTTGACCAACTTCGGCTTGAGTTGCCAGAACTTAAAAGATATTTTCCACTCTCGGGGACTCTAAACTAACTCATGATGGCCTTGGTTTTCAGTGAAATTGAGAGAGCAAAACTTTTTGAACGCTCACTTTCGATCTTCTGGACCGAACTATAGCCCTACTTCACTTTCAGACTCAAAGAGTAGCCGAGACGGCCTTACGCGAATCGTTATTTTGACCGACTTCGTCTCGATTTGGCGGAACTTGGAGGATATTTTCCAGTTCCGGGGACTGTAAACTACTTCCTGAGGGCCTGGCTTTCCAGTGAAATGGGCACAGCATAACTTTTTGAACGCTCACTTTCCAGCTTCTGGGCCAAAATATACTGCCACGTCACTTTAAGACTAAAAGAGTAACGGAGACTGCTTTACGCGCATCGTGATTTTGACAAACTTCGGCTCGATTTCCCGGAACTTGGGGGATATTTTGATGTCCCGGAGACTGTAAACTATCTCCTGATGTGGCTTGGTTCGCGGTGAAATGGACACAGCAAAACTTTTTGAACTTTCACTTTCGAGCTTCTGGGCCGAAATATAGCCCGAGTTCACTTTAAGAATGAAAGAATAGGCGAAACCGCCTTACGCGCATCGTGATTTTGACACTCTTTGGCTCAATTTCCCAGGAAATGGGGAATATTTTCCGGTACCGGGGACTCTAAAGTAACTCCTGATTGCCTTGGTTTGCATTGAAATGGAGAGAGCAAAACTTTTTCAACGCTCCCCTTCGGGCTTCTGAGCCGAAATATAGCCCCACTTCAGTTTAAGACTGAAAGAGTAGCCGAGACCGTCTTACGCGCATCGTGATTTTGACCAACTTCGGCTGGATTTCCCGAAATTTCGGGGATATATTCAAGTTCCAAGGACTCTAAACTAACCCCTGATGGCCTAGGTCTGCAGTGAAATGGACACAGCAAATTTTTTTAAACGCTTACTTTCGAAATTCTTGGCCGAAATATAGCCCCACTTCACTTTAAGACTGAAATAGTAGCCGAGACCGCCTTAGACGCATCGTGATTTTGACCAACTTTGGCTTGAGTTGCCAGAACTTAAGGGATATTTTTTTAGTCCCGTGGACTCTAAACTAACTCATGATGGCCTTGGTTTGATGTGAAATGGACGCAGGAAAACTTTTTGAACGCTCAGTTTCGAGCTTCTGGGCCGAAATACAACCGTACTTCACTTTAAGACTGAAATAGTAGCCGAGACCTCCTTAGGAGCATCGTGATTTTGACCCAGTTCAGCTATATTTCCCGGAACTTGGAGGATATTTTCCAGTCTGGGGGACTTGAAACTAACCCCTGATGGCCTTGGTTTGCAGTTAAATGCACAAAGCGTAACTTTTTAAAGGTTTACTTTCGAGCTTCTGGGCCGAAATATAGCCCCACTTTACTTTAAGACTGAAAGAGTAGCCGAGAGCGTCTTACGCGCATCGTGATTTTGACAAATTCCGTTCGATTTCACGGAACTTCGGGGAGATATTCCAGTCCCGGGGACTCTAAACTAACTGCTGATGGCCTTGGTTTGCAGTGAAATGGACACAGCACATTTTTTTGCACGCTCACTTTCGAGCTTCTCGGCCGAAATATAGCCCTACTTCACTTTAAGACTGAAAGAGTAGCCGAGACCGCCTTACGCGCATCGTAATTTTGACCAACTTCGGCTCGATTTCCCGGAAGTTGGCGAATATTTTCAATTCCCGGGGAAGCTAAAGTAACTTCCGATGGCCTTAGTTTGAAGTTAAATGGACACAGCAAAACTTTTTGAACGCTCACTTTCGAGCTTATGGCTCGAAATATAGCCCCACTTACCTTTAAGACTGAAAGAGTAGCCGGCACCGCCCTACGCGCATCGTGATTTTGGGATACTTTGGCTCGATTTCCCGGAAATAGGGGGATATTTTCCAGTCCTGGGGACTCTAAACTAACTCCTGAATGCCTTGGTTTCCAGTGAAATGGACACAGGAACACTTTTTGAACGCGCACTTTCGAGCTTGCTGGCCGAAATATAGCCCTACTTCTTTTTAAGACTGAAAGAGTAGGCGGGAGCGCCTTACGCGCATTGTGATTTTGAGGATCTTCGGCTCGATCTGGCGAAACTTGGGAGATATTTTCCAGTCCCAAAGTCTCTAAACTCACTCCAGATTGTCTAAGATCTGAGTGAAATAGACACAAAAATTTTTCAACCCGTACTTTCGAGCTTCTGGAGTTAAATCTAAGCCCACTTTACCTTAAGACTGAAAGAGTAGCCGAGACCGCCTTAAGCGCATGGTGATTTTGACTAACTTCGGGTGGATTTCCCGTAACTTGGGGGATATTTCCAGTTCCTTTGACGCTAAACTAAGTCGTGATGGCCTTGTTTTGCAGTGAAATGGACACAGCAAAACTTTTTAAACACTCAGTTTCGAGCTTCTGGGCCGAAATATTGCCCCAATTCACTTTAAGACTGAAAGAGTAGCCGAGACTGCCGTACGCGCGTCGTGATTTTGAACAACTTCGGTTTAATTTCCCGGAACTTGGGGGATATTTTCCAGTCCCGGGGACTCTAAAGTGACCCCCGACGTCCTTGGTCTGCACTAAATGGACACAACAACACTTTTTGAACGCTCACTATTGAGCTTCTTGGCCGAAGCATAACCCTACTTCACTTTAAGACTGAAAGACTAGCCGAGACCGCCTTACGCGCATCGTGATTTTGGGCTACTTCGGCTCGATTTCCCGGAACTTGGGAGATAATTCCCTGTCCCGGGCACTCTAAACTAATTCCTGATAGCCTTGGTTTTCAGTGAAATAGACACAGCCAAACTTTTTGAACGTTCACTTTCGAGCTTCTGGGCCGAAATATAGCCCCACTTCACTTTAAGACTGAAAGAGAAGCCGGCACCGCCTTACGCGCATGGTAATTTTATCGAACTTCGGCTTGATTTCCTGGGACTTGGGGGATAATTTCTAGTCCCAGAAGCTCTAAACTAACTCCTGAATGCCTTGGTTTTTAGTGAAATAGACACAGGTAAAAGGAGCGCACGTTCGGTTTCCAGGTTGTAGGCCGAAATATAGCCCCACTTTATTTTAAGACTGAAAGTGTACACGAAACCGACTTAAGCCCATCGAAAGTTTTAGCCACTATGGCTCGATATGCCAAGACTTGGGGGATATTTTCCAGTCCCGGGGACTCTACCCTAACTCTTGATGGCCTTAGTTTTCAGTAAAATGGTCACAGGTAACAGGAACGCACGCTCGGTGTCGAGCTTCTAGGCCGAAATGTAGCCCCAGTTCATTTTAAGACTGAAAGAGTAAACGAAACTGCCGTACGCCTATCCTAATTTTAAGAAAGTATGGCTCAATTTGCCGAAACTTGGAGGATAGCTTCCAGTCTCGAGGATTCTAAACTATCTCCTGATGGACTTAGTTCTTAGTGAAATGGACACAGGTAAAAGGAGAGCACGCTCGGTGTCGAGCTTGTAGAACCGAAATATAGCCCCACTTCATTTTCGGAGTAAGCGAGTAGCCGAGACCGCCTTACTCGCATCGTGATTTTGGGCATCTTTGGCCCGATTTGCCGGAATTCGGGGAATATTTTCCAGTCCCGAAGACTCTATGTTAACTCCTGATGAACTTAGTTTTCAGTGATATGTACACAGGCAAAAGGAGCAACCGGTCGGTGTTGAGCTTCTCGGGCGAAATACAGCCCCACTTCATTTTAAGACTAAAAGAGTAGCCGAGAGTGCCTTACGTGCATCGTGATTTTGAGCAATTTTGGCTCGATCTGCCAGAATTTGGGAAATATTTTCCAGTCCCAAGGACTCTAAACTAACTCCTGATGGCCTAAGATGTCAGTGAAATGGACACAGGTAAAATTAGCGCACGCCCGCTCTCGAGCTTCTAGGTCGAAATATAGCCCCCTTAATTTTAAGACTGAAAGAGTAGCCGAGACCGCCTTACGCGCATCGTGATTTTGGGCCACTTTTGCTCGATTTCCCGCAAGTTGGCGAATAATTTAAAGTCCCGGGGACGCTAAACTAACTCCCGATGACCTTGGTTTGCAGTTTAATGAACACAGCAAAACATTCTGAACGCTCACCTTCGAGCTTCAGTGCCGCAATATAGCCCTACTTAAATTTAAGACTGAAAGAATAACCGAGAGCCCGTTACGCGCATCGTAATTTTTATCAACTTCGGCGCCATTTCCTGGAACTTGGAGAATATTTTCCAGTTCCGGGGACTCTAAACTAACTCCTGATTGCCTTGGTTTGCAGTCAAATGGACACAGTAATACTTTTTGAAGGCTCACTTTGGAACTTGTGGGCCTAAATATAGCCACACTTCACTTTAAGACTGAAACAGTAGCCGAGACCGCGTTACGCGCATCGTGATTTTGAGCAACTTCTGCTCGCTTTCCTGGAACTTGGGGAATATTTTCCAGTCCCGGGGACTCTAAACTAACTCCCTATGGCCATGGTTTGCAGTGAAATTCACACAGCACAAGTTTTTGAACGACACTTTCGAGCTTTTAGGCCGAAATATAGTCCCACATCACTTACGACTTAAAGAGTAGCCGAGACCGGCGTGCGCGCATCGTGATTTTGACCAACTTCGGGTCGATATTCCGGAACTTGGGAGATATTTTCCAGTCCCAGGGACTCTAAACTAACTCTTGATGGCCTTGGTTTGCAGTGAAATGGAGACAGCAAAACTTTTTCAACGCTCACCTTCAAGCTTCTGGGCCGAAATATAGACCACTTTACTTTAATACTGAAAAAGTAGCCGAGACCGCCTTACGCGCATCGTGATTTTGACAAACTTCGGCTGGATTTCCCGGAACTTGGGGGATATTTTCCAGTCCCTTGGACGCTAAACTAGGTGCCGATGGCCTTGTTTTGCAGTGAAATGGACACAGCAAAGCTTTTTGAACGCTCACTTTCGAGCTTGTGGGCCGAAATATAGCCATACTTCACTTTAAGACTGAAACAGTAGCCGAGACCACGTTTCGCGCATCGTGATTTTGATCAACTTGGGCTCGATTTCCCGGAACTTGCGAAATATTTTCCAGTCCCGGGGACTCTAAACTAACTCGTGCTAGTCTTGGTTTGCAGTGAAACGGAAACAGAAAAAGTTTTTGAACGCATACTTTCGAGCTTCTGGACCGAAATAGAACCCCACTTCACTTGAAGACTGAAAGAGTAGCCGAGACCGCCTTACGTGCATCGTGATTTTGAGCAACTTCGGCTCGATTTGCCGGAACTAAGGGGATATATTCCAGTTCTGAGGACTCTAAACTAATTCCTGATGGCCTTGGTTTGCAGTAAAATGGAGCCAGCAAAACTTTTTGAACGCTCAATTTCGAGCTTCTGGGCCAAAATATAGCCCCCCATTACTTTAACACTGAAAGGGTAGCCGAGACCGCCTTACGTGCATCGTGATTTTGACAAACTTCGGGTTGATTTTCCGGAACTTGGGGGATATTTTGCAGTCCCGGGTACTCTCAACTAACTCCTGCTTGTCTTGGTTTGCAGTGAAATGGACACAGCGAAAGTTTTTGAACGCTCATTCTTGAGCTTCTGGGCCGAAAACGAGCTCCATTTTACTTTAAGACTGAAAGACTAGGCGAGACCGTCTTGAGCGAATCGTGATTTTGAGCAATTTTGCGTTTATTTCCCGAAACTTGGGGGATATATTCCAGTCAAAGGGACTCTACAATAACTCCTGATGGCCTTGGTTTTCAGTGAAATGGACAGAGCACAACTTTGGAGCTTCTGGGCAGAAATATAGCCCCACTTTACTTTAAGACTGAAAGAGTAGATGAGACCGCCTTACGCGCATCGTAATTTTGACGAACTTCGAATGGATTTCCCGGAACTTGGGGGATATTTTGCAGTCCCTTGGACGCTAAACTAAGTCCTAATGGCCTTGTTTTGAAGTGAAATGGACACAGCAAAACTTTTTGAACGCTCACTTTCTAGCTTGTGGGCCGAAATATAGAAACACTTGACTTTAAGACTAAAACAGTAGCCAAGACCACGTTACGCGCATCATGAATTTGATCAACCTTGGCTCCAATTCCCGGGACTTGGGGGATATGTTCCAGTCCCGGGGACTCTAAACTAACTCCTGATGGCCTTGGTTTGCATTGAAATGGAAACAGCACAATTTTGTGAACGCACACTTTCGAGATTCTGGGCCGAAATATAGCCCCACTTCACTTAAGACTGAAAGAGTAGCCGAGACCGCCTTGCTCGCATCGTGAGTTTGACAAACTTCCGGTCGATATTCCGGAACTTGGGGGATATTTTCCAGTCCCAGGAGCTCTAAACTAACTCCTTATGGCCTTGGTTTGCAGTGAAATGGACAGAGCAAAACTTTTTGAACGCTCAACTTCGAGCTTCCTGGCCGAAATAAAGCCCCACTTTACTTTAAGACTTAAACAGTAACCGAGACCACCTTACGCGCATTGTGATTTTGACAAACTTCGGGTGGATCTCCCGGAACTTGGGGAACATTTTCCAGTCCCCTGGACGCTAAACTAAGTCCTGAGGGCCTTGTTTTGCAGTGAAATGGACACAGCAAAACCTCTTTGAACGCTAACTTTCGAGCTTGTGCGCCGAAACATAGCCACACTTTACTTTAAGACTGAAACAGTAGCCGAGACCGGATTTCGCGCATCGTGATTTTCGTCAACTTGGGCTCGCTTTCCCGAAACTTGGGGAATATTTTCCAGTCCCGGGGACCCTAAACTAACTTTTGATAGCTTTGGTTTGCAGTGAAATGCACACAGCAAACCTTTTTAAACGCTCACTTTCGAGCTTCTGGACAGAAATATAGCCCCACTTCACTTTAAGACTGAAAGGGTAGCTGAGACCGCTTTGGGAGCATCGTGATTTTGACGAACTTCAGCTCAATTTACCGAGACTTGGGGAATATTTTCCAGTCCCTTGGACGCTAAACTAACTCGTGATGGCCTTGTTTTTCACTCAAAGAACACAGCAAAACTTTTTGAACGCTCACTTTCGGGCTTCTGGGGCGAAATATAGCCACATTTCACTTTAAGACTGAAAGAGTAGCCGATACCGCATTTCGCGCATCGTGATTTTGATCAACTTCGGTTCGATTCCCCGGAACTTGGGCAATATTTTTCAGTCCCGGGGACTCGAAACTAACCCCTGATGGCCTTGGTTTGCAGTGAAATGGACACAGCAAAACTTTTTGAACGCTCACTTTCGGGCTTCTGGCCCGAAATATAGCCCCACTTCACTTTAAGACAGAAAGAGTAGCCGAGACCACTTTAGGGGCATCGTGATTTTGACCAACCTCGGCTCAATTTCCCGGACCTTGGGGCATATTTTCTTGTCCCGGGGACGCTAAGCTAACTCCTGATGGCCTTGGTTTGCAGTGAAATGAAGACAGCAAAACTTTTTGAACGCTCACTTTCGGGCTTCTCGCCCGAAATATAGCCCCACTTCACTCTAAGACTGAAAGAGTAGCCGACACTACCTTACGCAAATCGTGATTTTGACCAACTTCGGCTCGATTTCCCGGAAGTTGGGGGATATTATTCAGTCCCGGGGACTCTAAACTAGCTCGTGATGGCTTTGGTTTGCAGTCAAATAAACACAGGGAAACTTTTTGAACGCTCACTTTCAAGCTCCTGGGCAGGAATAAAGCCTCACTTCACTTTAAGACTGAAACAGTAAGCGAGACCGCCTAACGCGCACCGTGATTTTGACCAACGTCGGCTAAATTTCCCTGAGCTTGGGGGATATTTTCCAGTCCCGAAGACTCTTAAGTAACCCCTGATGGCCTTCGTTTGCATTGAAATGGATACAGCAAAACTTTTTGAACGCTCACTTTTGAGCTTCTGGGCCGAAATATAGCCCCACTTCACTTTAAGACTGAAAGACTAGCCAAGACCGTCTTGCGCGCATCGTGATTTTGAGCAACGTCTGCTGGATTTTCCGGAACTTGGGAAATATATTGCAGTCCCGGGGACTCTAAACTAACTCCTGATGGCCTTGGTTTGCAGTGAAATGGACAAAGCAAATTTTTTTGCAGCCCTCACTTTGGAGCTTCTGGGCCGAAATCGAGCCCCACTTCACTTTAAGACTGAAAGTGTAGCCGAGGCCGCCTTAGGCGCATCCTGATTTTGACCAACTTCGGCTTGAGTTGCCAGAACTTAAAAGATATTTTCCACTCCCGGGGACTCTAAACTAACTCATGATGGCCTTGGTTTTCAGTGAAATTGAGAGAGCAAAACTTTTTGAACGCTCACTTTCGAGCTTCTGGACCGAAATATAGCCCTACTTCACTTTCAGACTCAAAGAGTAGCCGAGACGGCCTTACGCGAATCGTTATTTTGACCAACTTCGTCTCGATTTGGCGGAACTTGGAGGATATTTTCCAGTTCCGGGGACTGTAAACTACTTCCTAAGGGCCTTGCTTTGCAGTGAAATGGGCACAGCATAACTTTTTGAAGGCTCACTTTCGAGCTTCTGGGCCAAAATATACAGCCACGTCACTTTAAGACTAAAAGAGTAGCCGAGACTGCTTTTCGCGCATCGTGATTTTGACAAACTTCGGCTCGATTTCCTGGAACTTGGGGGATATTTTGATGTCCCGGAGACTGTTAACTATCTCCTGATGTGGCTTGGTTCGCGGTGAAATGGACACAGCAAAACTCTTTTGAACTTTCACTTTCGAGCTTCTGGGCCGAAATATAGCCCGAGTTCACTTTAAGAATGAAAGAATAGCCGAGACCGCCTTACGCGCATCGTCATTTTGACACTCTTTGGCTCGATTTCCCAGGAAATAGGGAATATTTTCCGGTACCGGGGACTCTAAAGTAACTCCTGATTGCCTTGGTTTGCATTGAAATGGAGAGAGCAAAACTTTTTCAACGCTCCCCTTCGAGCTTCTGAGCCGAAATATAGCCCCACTTCAGTTTAAGACTGAAAGAGTAGCCGAGACCGTCCTACGCGCATCGTGATTTTGACCAACTTCGGCTGGATTTCCCGAAACTTCGGGGATATATTCAAGTTCCAAGGACTCTAAAGTAACCCCTGATGGCCTTGGTCTGCAGTGAAATGGACACAGCAAATTTTTTTAACGCTTACTTTCGAAATTCTTGGCCGAAATATAGCCCCACTTCACTTTAAGACTGAAATAGTAGCCGAGACCGCCTTAGACTCATCGTGATTTTGACCAACTTCGGCTTGAGTTGCCAGAACTTAAGGGATATTTTTTAGTCCCGGGGACTCTAAACTAACTCATGATGGCCTTGGTTTTCAGTTAAATTGAGAGAGCAAAACTTTTTGAACGCTCACTTTCGAGCTTCTGGGCTGAAATATACAGCCACGTCACTTTAAGACTAAAAGAGTAGCCGAGACTGCTTTACGCGCATCGTGATTTTCAGAAACTTCGGCTGGATTTCCCGGGACTTGGGGAATATTTTGATGTCCCGGGCACTGTAAACAGTCTGCTGGTGTGGCTTGGTTTGCGGTGAAATGGACACAGCAAAACTCTTTTGAACTTTCACTTTCGAGCTTCTGGGCCGAAATATAGCCCCAGTTCACTTTAAGAATCAAAGAGTAGCCGAGACCGCCTTACGCGCATCGTGATTTTGACAAAATTGGGCTCGATTTCCCCGAAGTTGGCCGATATTTTCCAGTCCCGAGGAGTCTAAACTAACTCCTGATGGCCTTGGTTTGCAGTGAAATGAGCACAGCAAAACTTTTTGAACTTTCACTTTCTAGCTTCTCGGCCGAAATATAGCCCCAGTTCACTTTAAGAATCAAAGAGTAGCCGAGACCGCCTTACGCGAATCGTGATTTTGACAAAATTGGGCTCGATTTCCCCGAACTTGGCCGATATTTTCCAGTCCCGAGGAGTCTAAAATAACTCCTGATGGCCTTCGTTTGCAGTGAAATGAACACAGCAAAACTTTTTGAACTTTCACTTTCTAGCTTCTCGGCCGAAATATAGCCCCAGTTCACTTTAAGAATCAAAGAGTAGCCGAGACCGCCTTACGCGAATCGTGATTTTGACAAAATTGGGCTCGATTTCCCCGAAGTTGGCCGATATTTTCCAGTCCCGAGCAGTCTAAACTAACTCCTCATAGCCTTGGTTTGCAGTGAAATGAACAAGGTAACACTTTTTGAACGCTTATTTTCGAGCTTCTGGGATGAAATATAGCCCCACTTTACTTTAAGACTGAAAGAGTAGGCGAGACCGCCTTACGCGCATCGTGATTTTGAGCAACATCCGCTCGATTTTCTAGAACTTTGGCGATATTTTCAAGTCCCGGGGACTCTAAACTAACTACTGATGGCCTTGGTTTGATGTGAAATGGACGCAGCAAAACTTTTTAAACGCTCAGTTTCGAGCTTCTGGGCCGAAATACAGCCGTACTTCACTTTAAGACTGAAATAGTAGCCGAGACCTCCTTACGAGCATCGTGATTTTGACCCAGTTCAGCTCGATTTCCCGGAACTTCGGAGATATTTTCCAGTCCGGGGGTTTTTAAACTAACTCTTGATGGCCTTGGTTTGCAGTTAAATGCACAAAGCGTAACTTTTTAAAGGTTCACTTTCGAGCTTCTGGGCCGAAATATAGCCCCACTTTACTTTAAGACTGAAAGAGTAGCCGAGACCGTCTTACGCGCATCGTGATTTTCGCCAACTTCCGTTGGATTTCCCGGAACTTCGGGGATATATTCCAGTCCCGGAGACTCTAAAGTAACTGCTGATGGCCTTGGTTTTCAGTGAAATGGACACAGCACATTTTTTTGCACGCTCACTTTCGAGCTTCTCGGCAGAAATATAGCCCTACTTCACTTTAAGACTGAAAGAGTAGCCGAAACCGCCTTACACGAATCGTAATTTTGACCAACTTCGGCTCAATTTCCCGGAAGTTGGCGAATATTTATAATTCCCGGGGAAGCTAAACTAACTTCCGATGGCCTTAGTTTGCAGTTAAACGGACACAGCAAAACCTTTTGAACGCTCACTTTCGAGCTTATGGCTCGAAATATAGCCCCACTTAACTTTAAGACTGAAAGAGTAGCCGGCACCGCCTTACGCGCATGGTAATTTTGTCGAACTTCGGCTTGATTTCCTGGGACTTGGGGGATATTTTCCAGTCCCGGAAGCTCTAAACTAACTCCTGAATGCCTTGGTTTTTAGTGAAATAGACACAGGTAAAAGGAGCGCATGCTCGGTTTCCATGTTGTAGGCCGAAATAGAGCCCCACTTTATTTTAAGACTGAAAGTGTACACGAAACCGCCTTAAGCCCATCGAAAGTTTTAGCCACTATGGCTCGATATGCCAAAACTTGGGGAATATTTTCCAGTCCCGGGGACTCTACCCTAACTCTTGATGGCCTTAGTTTTCAGTAAAATGGTCACAGGTAACAGGAGCGCACGCTCGGTGTCGAGCTTCTAGGCCGAAATGTAGCCCCAGTTCATTTTAAGACTGAAAGAGTAAACGAAACTGCCGTACGCCTATCCTAATTTTAAGAAAGTATGGCTCAATTTGCCGAAACCTGGAGGATAGCTTCCAGTCTCGAGGATTCTAAACTATCTCCTGATGGACTTAGTTCTTAGTGAAATGGACACAGGTAAAAGGAGAGCACGCTCGGTGTCGAGCTTGTAGAACCGAAATATAGCCCCAGTTCATTTTCGGAGTAAACGAGTAGCCGAGACCGCCTTAGGCGCATCGTGATTTTGAGCATCTTTGACTCGATTTGCCGGAATTCGGGCAATATTTTCCAGTCCCGAGGACTCTATGTTAACTCCTGATGAACTTAGTTTTCAGTGATATGTACACAGGCAAAAGGAGCGCACGCTCGGTGTTGAGCTTGTCGGCCGAAATATAGCCCCACTTCACTTTAAGACTGAAACAGTAGCCGAGACCGCGTTACGCGCATCGTGATTTTGAGCAACTTCTGCTCGCTTTCCTGGAACTTGGGGAATATTTTCCAGTCCCGGGGACTCTAAACTAACTCCCTATGGCCATGGTTTGAAGTGAAATTCACACAGCACAAGTTTTTGAACGAACACTTTCGAGCTTTTAGGCCGAAATATAGTCCCACATCACTTACGACTTAAAAAGTAGCCGAGACCGCCTTACGCGCATCGTGATTTTGACAAACTTCGGCTGGATTTCCCGGAACTTGGGGGATATTTTCCAGTCCCTTGGACGCTAAACTAGGTGCCGATGGCCTTGTTTTGCAGTGAAATGGACACAGCAAAGCTTTTTAAACGCTCACTTTCGAGCTTGTGGGCCGAAATATAGCCATACTTCACTTTAAGACTCAAACAGTAGCCGAGACGACGTTTCGCGCATCGTGATTTTGATCAACTTGGGCTCGATTTCCCGGAACTTGCGAAATATTTTCCAGTCCCGGGGACTCTAAACTAACTCGTGCTGGTCTTGGTTTGCAGTGAAACGGAAACAGAAAAAGTTTTTGAACGCATACTTTCGAGCTTCTGGACCGAAATAGAACCCCACTTCACTTGAAGACTGAAAGAGTAGCCGAGACCGCCTTACCTGCATCGTAATTTTGAGCAACTTCGGCTCGATTTGCCGGAACTAAGGGGATATATTCCAGTTCTGAGGACTCTAAACTAATTCCTGATGGCCTTGGTTTGCAGTAAAATAGACCCAGCAAAACTTTTCGAACGCTCAATTTCGAGTTTCTGGCCCAAAATATAGCCCCCCATTACTTTAACACTGAAAGGGTAGCCGAGACCACCTTACGTGCATCGTGATTTTGACAAACTTCGGGTTGATTTCCCGGAACTTGGGGGATATTTTCCAATCCCGGGGACTCTCAACTAACTCCTGCTTGTCTTGGTTTGCAGTGAAATGGACACAGCGAAAGTTTTTGAACGCTCACTCTCGAGCTTCTGGGCCGAAAAAGAGCCCCATTTTACTTTAAGACTGAAAGACTAGGCGAGACCGTCTTGAGCGAATCGTGATTTTGAGCAATTTCGCCTTTATTTCCCGAAACTTGGGGGATATATTCTAGTCAGAGGGACTCTACAGTGACTCCTGATGGCCTTGGTTTTCAGTGAAATGGACAGAGCACAACTTTGAAGCTTCTGGGCAGAAATATAGCCCCACTTTACTTTAAGACTGAAAGAGTAGATGAGACCGCCTTACGCGCATCGTAATTTTGACGAACTTCGAATGGATTTCCCGGAACTTGGAGGATATTTTGCAGTCCCTTGGACGCTAAACTAAGTCCTGACGGCCTTGGTTTGCACTGAAAGTGACAGAGCAAAACTTTTTAAGCACTCACTTTCGAGCTTCCGGGCCGAAATATAGCCCCACTTCACTTTAAGACTGAAAGAGTAGCCGAGACCACCTTACGCACATCGTGATTTTGACCAACTTCGGCTGGATTTACCGGAAGCTGGGGGAAATTTCCCGTCCCGAGGACTCTTAACTAACTCCTGATGGTCTTAGTTTGCATTGAAATGCATAGAGCAAAACTTTTTGAACGCTCACTTTTGAGCTTCTGGGCCGAAATATAGCCACACTTTACTTTAAGACTGAAAGAGTAGCCGAGACCGTCTTACGCGCATCGTGACTTTGACCAACGTCTTCTCGATTTTCCGGAACTTGGGAAATACATTCTACTCCCGGGGACTCTAAACTAACTACAGATAGCCTTGGTTTGCAGTGAAATAGACACAGTAATTTTTTTTGAGCTGTGAGCTTGTGGGCCGAAATAGAGCCCCACTTCACTTTAAGACTGAAGGAGTAGCCGACACCGCCTTAAGCGCACCGTGATTTTGACCAACTTCGGCTCGATTTGCCGGAGCTTGGGGGATATTTTCCAGTCCAGGGGACTCTAAACTAGCTCCTGATTGTCTTGGTTTTCAGTGAAATGGACACAGCGAAACTTTTTGAACGCTCACTCTCGAGCTTCTGGACCGAAATATAGCCCCACTTTACTTTAAGACTGAAAGAGTAGCCGAGACCGTCTTGCGCAAATCGTGATTTTGACCAACTTCGGGTCGGTTTCCCAGAACTTGGGGGATATATTCCATTTCCGCGGGCTCTAAACTAACTCCTGATGGCCTTGGTTTTCAGTCAAATGAACAAAGGAAAGCTTTTTGAACACTCTCTTTGTAGCTTCTGCGCCGAAATAGAATCCCACTTAAATTTTAGACTGAAATAGTAGCCGAGACCGCCTCACGCGCATCGTGAGTTAGAGCAAGTTCAGCTCGATTTCACGCAACTTTTGGGATATTTTCCAGTCCGGGGGACTCTAAACTAACTCCGGATGGCCTTGGTTTGCACTGAAATGCGCACAGGATAAATTTTTGAACGCCCACTTTGGAGCTTCTGGGCCGAAATATAGCCCCACTTCACTTTAAGACTGAAAGAGTAGCCGAGATCGCCTTACGCCCATCGTGATTTTGACCATTTTCGGATCGATTTCTCGAGACTTGGGGGATATTTTCCAGTCCCGAGGACTCTAAACTAACTCCTGATCGCCTTGCTTTGCATTGAAATGGACAGAGCACAACTTTTTGAACGCTCACTTTCGAGCTTCTGGACAGAAATATAGCCCCACTTCACTTTAAGACTGAAACGGTAGCCGAGACCGCTTTGGGAGCATCGTGATTTTGACCAACTTCAGCTCGATTTACCGGAACTTGGGGGATATTTTCCAGTCCCAGGGACGCTAAACTAACTCGTGATGGCCTTGTTTTTCAGTCAAAGAACACAGCAAAACTTTTTGAACCCTCGCCTTCGAGCTTCCTGGCCGAAATAAAGCCCCACTTTACTTTAAGACTTAAAGAGTAACCGAGACCACCTTACGCGCATTCTGATTTTGACAAACTTCGGGTGGATCTCCCGGAACTTGGGGAACATTTTCCAGTCCCTTGGACGCTAAACTAAGTCCTGAGGACCTTGTTTTGCAGTGAAATGGACACAGCAAAACCTTTTTGAACGCTAACTTTCGAGCTTGTGGGCCGAAATATAGCCACACTTTAGTTTAAGACTGAAACAGTAGCCGAGACCGCATTTCGCGCATCGTGATTTTCATCAACTTCGGCTCTCTTTCCCGGAACTTGGGGAATATTTTCCAGTCCCGGGGACCCTAAACTAACTTTTGATAGCTTTGGTTTGCAGTGAAATGGACACAGCAAAACTTTTTGAATGCTCACTTTCGAGCTTCTGGACAGAAATATAGCCCCACTTCACTTTAAGACTGAAAGGGTAGCCGAGACCGCTTTGGGAGCATCGTGATTTTGACGAACTTCAGCTCGATTTACCGGAACTTGGGGAATATTTTCCAGTGCCAGGGACGCTAAACTAACTCGTGATGGCCTTGTTTTTCACTCAAAGAACACAGCAAAACTTTTTGAAGGGTCACTTTCGGGCTTCTGGGCCGAAATATAGCCACATTTCACTTTAAGACTGAAAGAGTAGCCGATACCGCATTTCGCGCATCGTGATTTTGATCAACTTCGGTTCGATTCCCCGGAACTTGGGCAATATTTTTCAGTCCCGGGGACTCGAAACTAACCCCTGATGAACTCGGTTTGCAGTGAAATGGACACAGCAAAACTTTTTGAACGCTCACTTTCGGGCTTCTGACCCGAAATATAGCCCCACTTCACTTTAAGACAGAAAGAGTAGGCGAGACCACTTTAGGGACATCGTGGTTTTGACCAACCTCGGCTCAATTTCCCGGACCTTGGGGCATATTTTCTTGTCCCGGGGAAGCTAAGCTAACTCCTGATGGCCTTGGTTTGCAGTGAAATGAAGACAGCAAAACTTTTTGAACGCTCACTTTCGGGCTTCTCGCCCGAAATATAGCCCCACTTCACTCTAAGACTGAAAGAGTAGCCGACACTACCTTACGCAAATCGTGATTTTGACCAACTTCGGCTCGATTTCCCGGAAGTTGGGGGATATTATTCAGTCCCGGGGACTCTAAACTAGCTCGTGATGGCTTTGGTTTGCAGTCAAATAAACACAGGGAAACTTTTTGAACGCTCACTTTCAAGCTCCTGGGCAGGATAAAGCCTCACTTCACTTTAAGACTGAAACAGTAAGCGAGACCGCCTAACGCGCACCGTGATTTTGACCAACGTCGGCTAAATTTCCCTGAACTTGGGGGGATATTTTCCAGTCCCGAAGACTCTTAAGTAACCCCTGATGGCCTTGGTTTGCATTCAAATGGCTACAGCAAAACTTTTTGAAGCTCACTTTTGAGCTTCTGGGCCGAAATATAGCCCCACTTCACTTTAAGACTGAAAGACTAGCCAAGACCGTCTTGCGCGCATCGTGATTTTGAGCAACGTCTTCTGGATTTTCCGGAACTTGGGAAATATATTGCAGTCCCGGGGACTCTAAACTAACTCCTGATGGCCTTGGTTTGCAGTGAAATGGACGCAGCAAATTTTCTGCAGCACTCACTTTGGAGCTTCTGGGCCGAAATAGAGCCCCACTTCACTTTAAGACTGAAGGAATAGCCGAGGCCGCCTTAGGCGCATCGTGATTTTGACCAACTTCGGCTTGAGTTGCCAGAACTTAAAAGATATTTTCCACTCCCGGGGACTCTAAACTAACTCATGATGGCCTTGGTTTTCAGTGAAATTGAGAGAGCAAAACTTTTTGAACGCTCACTTTCGAGCTTCTGGACCGAACTATAGCCCTACTTCACTTTCAGACTCAAAGAGTAGCCGAGACGGCCTTACGCGAATCGTTATTTTGACCAACTTCGTCTCGATTTAACGGAACTTGGAGGATATTTTCCAGTTCCGGGGACAGTAAACTACTTCCTGAGGGCCTTGCTTTGCAGTGAAATGGGCACAGCATAACTTTTTGAAGGCTCACTTTCGAGCTTCTGGGCCAAAATATACAGCCACGTCACTTTAAGACTAAAAGAGTAGCCGAGACTGCTTTACGCGCATCGTGATTTTCACAAACTTCGGCTGGATTTCCCGGGACTTGGGGGATATTTTGATGTCCCGGGCACTGTAAACAATCTGCTGATGTGGCTTGGTTCGCGGTGAAATGGACACAGCAAAAGTTTTTGAACTTTCACTTTCGAGCTTCTGGGCCGAAATATAGCCCCAGTTCACTTTAAGAATCAAAGAGTAGCCGAGACCGCCTTACGCGCATCGTGATTTTGACAAAATTCGGCTCGATTTCCCCGAACTTGGGCGATATTTTCCAGTCCCGAGCAGTCTAAACTAAAACTTGATGGCCTTGGTTTGCACTGAAATGAACAAGGTAACACTTTTTAAACGCTTATTTGTGAGCTTCTGGGATGAAATATAGCCCCTCTTCACTTTAAGACTAAAAGAGTAGGCGAGACCGCCTTACGCGCATCGTGATTTTGAGCAACTTCCGCTCTATTTTCTAGAATTTTGGCCATATTTTCAAGTCCCGGGGACTCTAAAGTAACTCCTGATGGCCTTGGTTTGATGGGAAATGGACGCAGGAAAAGTTTTTGAACGCTCAGTTTCGAGCTTCTGGGCCGAAATACAACCGTACTTCACTTTAAGACTGAAAGAGTAGCCGGCACCGCCTTACGCGCATGGTAATTTTGTCGATCTTCGGCTTGATTTCCTGGGACTCGGGGGATATTTTCCAGTCCCGGAAGCTCTAAACTAACTCCTGAATGCCTTGGTTTTTAGTGAAATTGACACAGGTAAAAGGAGCGCACGCTCGGTTTCCAGGTTGTAGGCCGAAATATAGCCCCACTTTATTTTAAGACTGAAAGTGTGCACGAAACCGCCTTAAGCGCATCGAAAGTTTTAGCCACTATGGCTCGATATGCCAAAACTTGGGGGATATTTTCCAGTCCCAGGGACTCTACCCTAACTCTTGATGGCCTTAGTTTTCAGTAAAATGGTCACAGGTAACAGGAGCGCACGCTCGGTGTCGAGCTTCTAGGCCGAAATGTAGCCCCAGTTCATTTTAAGACTGAAAGAGTAAACGAAACTGCCGTACGCCTGTCGTAATTTTAAGAAAGTATGGCTCAATTTGCCGAAACTTGGAGGATAGCTTCCAGTCTCGAGGATTCTAAACTATCTCCTGATGGACTTAGTTCTTAGTGAAACGGCCACAGGTAAAAGGAGAGCACGCTCGGTGTCGAGCTTGTAGAACCGAAATATAGCCCCAGTTCATTTTCGGAGTAAACGAGTAGCCGAGACCGCCTTAGGCGCATCGTGATTTTGAGCATCTTTGGCTCGATTTGCCGGAATTCGGGCAATATTTTCCAGTCCCGAGGACTCTATGTTAACTCCTGATGAACTTAGTTTTCAGTGATATGTACACAGGCAAAAGGAGCGCACGCTCGGTGTTGAGCTTGTCGGCCGAAATATAGCCCCACTTCAATTTAAGAGTGAAAGAGTAGCCTAGACCGCCTTACACGCATCGTGATTTTGAGCAACTTTGGCTCGATCTGCCAGAATTTGGGAAATATTTTCCAGTCCCAAGGACTCTAAACTAACTCCTGATGGCCTAAGATGTCAGTGAAATGGACACAGGTAAAATTAGCGCACGCCCGGTCTCGAGCTTCTAGGTCGAAATATAGCCCCCCTTAATTTTAAGACTGAAAGAGTAGCCGAGACCGCCTTACGCGCATCGTGATTTTGGGCCACTTTTGCTCGATTTCCCGCAAGTTGGCGAATAATTTAAAGTCCCGGGGACGCTAAACTAACTCCCGATGACCTTGATTTGCAGTTTAATGAACACAGCAAAACATTCTGAACGCTCACCTTCGAGCTTCAGTGCCGCAATATAGCCCTACTTAAATTTAAGACTAAAAGAATAACCGAGAGCCCGTTACGCGCATCGTAATTTTCATCAACTTTGGCGCCATTTCCTGGAGCTTGGAGAATATTTTCCAGTTCCGGGGACTCTAAACTAACTCCTGATTGCCTTGGTTTGCAGTGAAATGGACACAGCAAAGCTTTTTGAAGGCTCACTTTCGAGCTTGTGGGCCTAAATATAGCCACACTTCACTCTAAGACTCAAACAGTAGCCGAGACCGCGTTACGCGCATCGTGATTTTGAGCAACTTCGGCTCGATTTCCCGGAACTTGCGAAATATTTTCCAGTCCCGGGGACTCTAAAGTAACTCGTGCTGGTCTTGGTTCGCAGTGAAATGGAAACAGACAAAGTTTCTGAACGCATACTTTCGAGCTTCTGGACCGAAATAGAACCCCACTTCACTTGAAGACTGAAAGAGTAGCCGAGACCGCCTTACGTGCATCGTGATTTTGAGCAACTTCGGCTCGATTTGCCGGAACTAAGGGGATATATTCCAGTTCTGAGGACTCTAAACTAATTCCTGATGGCCTTGGTTTGCAGTAAAATGGAGCCAGCAAAACTTTTTGAACGCTCAATGTCGAGGTTCTGGGCCAAAATATAGCCCCCATTACTTTAACACTGAAAGAGTAGCCGAGACCGCCTTAAGTGCATCGTGATTTTGACAAACTTAGGGTTGATTTCCCGGAACTTGGGGGATATTTTCCAATCCCGGGGACTCTCAACTAACTCCTGCTTGTCTTGGTTTGCAGTGAAATGGACACACCGAAGGTTTTTGAACGCTCACTCTCGAGCTCCTGGGCCGAAATAGAGCCCCATTTTACTTTAAGACTGAAAGACTAGGCGAGACCGTCTTGAGCGAATCGTGTTTATTAACAATTTCGCGTTTATTTCCCGAAACTTGGGGGATATATTCTAGTCCATGGGACTCTAATGTAACTCCTGATGGCCTTGGTGTTCAGTGAAATGGACAGAGCACAACTTTGGAGCTTTTGGGCAGAAATATAGCCCCACTTTACTTTAAGACTGAAAGAGTAGATGTGACCGCCTTACGCGCATCGTAATGTTGACGAACATCGAATGGATTTTACTGGAACTTGGGGGATATTTTGCAGTCCCTTGGACGCTAAACTAAGTCCTGATGGCCTTGTTTTGAAGTCAAATGGACACAACAAAACTTTTTGAACGCTCACTTTCTAGCTTGTGGGCCGAAATATAGCCACACTTCATTTTAGGACTGACACAGTGGCCGAGACCACGTTACGCGCATCATCAATTTGATCAACTTCCGCTGGATTTCCAGGGACTTGGGGGATATTCTCCAGTCCCGGGGACTCTAAACTAACTTCTGACGGCCTTGGTTTGCACTGAAAGTGACAGAGCAAAACTTTTTAAACACTCACTTTCGAGCTTCTGGGCCGAAATAGAGCCCCACTTCACTTTAAGACTAAAGGAGTAGCCGACACCGCCTTAAGCGCACCGTGATTTTGACCAACTTCGGCTCGATTTGCCGGAGCTTGGGGGATATTTTCTAGTCCCGGGGACTCTAAACTAACTCCTGATTGTCTTGGTTTTCAGTGAAATGGACACAGCAAAACTTTTTGAACGCTCACTCTCGAGCTTCTGGACCGAAATATAGCCCCACTTTACTTTAAGACTGAAAGAGTAGCCGAGACCGTCTTGCGCAAATCGTGATTTTGACCAACTTCGGGTCGGTTTCCCGAAACTTGGGGGATATATTCCATTTCCGCGGTCTCTAAACTAACTCCTGATGGCCTTGGTTTTCAGTCAAATGGACAAAGGAAAGCTTTTTGAACACTCTCTTTGTAGCTTCTGGGCCGAAATAGAATCCCACTTCACTTTCAGACTGAAATAGTAGCCGAGACCGCCTCACGCGCATCGTGAGTTACACCAAGTTCAGCTCGATTTCACGCAACTTTTGGGATATTTTCCAGTCCAGGGGACTCTAAACTAACTCCGGATGGCCTTGGTTTGCACTGAAATGCGCACAGCATAAATTTTTGAACGCCCACTTTGGAGCTTCTGGGCCGAAATATAGCCCCACTTTACTTTAAGACTGAAAGAGTAGCCGAGATCGCCTTAGGCGCATCGCGATTTTAGCCATTTTTGGATCGATTTCTCGGAACTTGCGGGATATTTTCCAGTCCCGGGGACTCTAAACTAACTCCTGATCGCCTTGCTTTGCATTGAAATGGACACAGCAAAACTGTTTGAACGCTCACTTTCGAGCTTGTGGGCCGAAATATAGCCACACTTGACTTTAAGGCTGAAACAGTAGCCGAGACTGCATTTCGTGCATCGTGATTTTGATCAACTTCGGCTCGCTTTCCCGGAACTTGGGGAATATTTTCCAGTCCCGGGGACCCTAAACTAAGTCCTGATGGCCTTGTTTTGAAGTGAAATGGACACAGCAAAACTTTTTCAACGCTGACTTTCTAGCTTGTGGGCCGAAATATAGGCACACTTGACTTTAAGACTGAAAGAGTAGCCGAGACCACGTTACGCGCATCATGAATTTGATCAACTTCGGCTCTAATTCCCGGGACTTGGGTGATATGTTCCAGTCCCGGGCACTCTAAACTAACTCCTGATGGCCTTGGTTTGCATTGAAATGGACACAGCACAATTTTTTGAACGCACACTTTCGAGATTCTGGGCCGAAATATAGCCCCACTTCACTTAAGACTGAAAGAGTAGCCGAGACCGCCTTGCTCGCATGGTGAGTTTGACAAACTTCCGGTCGATATTCCGGAACTTGGGGGATATTTTCCAGTCCCAGGAGCTCTAAACTAACTCCTCATGACCTTGGTTTGCAGTGAAATGGACAGAGCAAAACTTTTTGAACGCTCACCTTCGAGCTTCCTGGCCGAAATAAAGCCCCACTTTACTTTAAGACTTAAAGAGTAACCGAGACCACCTTACGCGCATTCTGATTTTGACAAACTTCGGGTGGACCTCCCGGAACTTGGGGAACATTTTCCAGTCCCTTGGACGCTAAACTAAGTCCTGAGGGCCTTGTTTTGCAGTGAAATGGACACAGCGAAACTTTTTGAACGCTCACTTTCGAGCTTGTGGGCCGAAATATAGCCACACTTTACTTTAAGACTGAAACAGTAGCCGAGACCGCATTTCGCGCATCGTGATTTTCATCAACTTCGGCTCGCTTTCCCGGAACTTGGGGAATATTTTCCAGTCCCGGGGACCCTAAACTAACTTCTGATAGCTTTGGTTTGCAGTGAAATGGACACAGCAAAACTTTTTGAACGCTCACTTTCGAGCTTCTGGACAGAAATATAGCCCCACATCACTTTAAGACTGAAAGGGTAGCCGAGACCGCTTTGGGAGCATCGTGATTTTCACCAACTCAGCTCGATTTACCGGAACTTGCGGAATATTTTCCAGTGCCAGGGACGCTAAACTAACTCGTGAT
Source organism: Orbicella franksi (assembly GCF_964199315.1). Classification (NCBI taxonomy): domain Eukaryota; kingdom Metazoa; phylum Cnidaria; class Anthozoa; order Scleractinia; family Merulinidae; genus Orbicella; species Orbicella franksi. The sequence continues at coordinate 320,853 of NC_138156.1, read as the reverse complement.
GGCCTTGTTTTTCACTCAAAGAACACAGCAAAACTTTTTGAACGCTCACTTTCGGGCTTCCGGGCCGAAATATAGCCCCACTTCACTTTAAGACTGAAAGAGTAGCCGATACCGCATTTCGCGCATCGTGATTTTGATCAACTTCGGTTCGATTCCCCGGAACTCGGGCAATATTTTCCAGTGCCGGGGACTCTAAACTAACCCCTGATGGCCTTGTTTTGCAGTGAAATGGACACAGCAAAACTTTTTGAACGCTCACTTTCGGGCTTCTGGGCCGAAATATAGCCCCACTTCACTTTAAGACAGAAAGAGTAGCCGAGAACACTTTATGGGCATTGTGATTTTGACCAACCTCGGCTCAATTTTCCGGACCTTGGGGCATATTTTCTTGTCCCGGGGACGCTAAATTAACTCCTGATGGCCTTGGTTTGCAGTGAAATGAGCACAGCAAAACTTTTTGAACTTTCACTTTCTAGCTTCTCGGCCGAAATATAGCCCCAGTTCACTTTAACAATCAAAGAGTAGCCGAGACCGCCTTACGCGCATCGTGATTTTCACAAAATTCGGCTCGATTTCCCCGAACTTGGGCGATATTTTCCAGTCCCGAGCAGTCTAAACTAAGTCCTGATGGCCTTGGTTTGCACTGAAATGAACAAGGTAACACTTTTTGAACGCTTATTTTCGAGCTTCTGAGATGAAATATAGCCCCACTTCACTTTAACACTGAAAGAGTAGGCGAGAGCGCCTTACGCGCATCGTGATTTTGAGGAACTTCCGCTCGATTTTCTAGAAATTTGGCGATATTTTCAAGTCCCGGGGACTCTAAAGTATTTCCTGATGGCCTTGGTTTGATGTGAAATGGACGCAGGAAAACTTTGTGAACGCTCAGTTTCGAGCTTCTGGGCCGAAATACAACCGTACTTCAGTTTAAGACTAAAATAGTAGCCGAGGCCTCCTTAGGAGCATCGTGATTTTGACCCAGTTCAGCTAAATTTCCCGGAACTTGGGGGATATTTTCCAGTCCGGGGGACTTTAAACTAACTCCTGATAGCGTTGGTTTGCAGTTAAATGCATAAAGCGTAACTTTTTAAAGGTTCACTTTCGAGCTTCTGGGCCGAAATATAGCCCCACTTTACTTTAAGACTGAAAGAGTAGCCGAGACCGTCTTACGCGCATCGTGATTTTGACCAACTTCCGTTGGATTTCCCGGAACTTCGGGGATATATTCCATTCCCGGGGACTTTAAACTAACTGCTGATGGCCTTGGTTTGCAGTGAAATGGACACAGCACATTTTTTTGAACGCTCACTTTCGAGCTTCTCGGCCGAATATAGCCCTACTTCACTTTAAGACTGAAAGAGTAGCCGAGACCGCCTTACGCGCATCGTGATTTCGGGCTACTTTGGCCCGATTTCCCGGAACTTCGGAGATAATTGCCAGTCTCGGGCACTCTAAACTAATTCCTGATGGCCTTGCTTTTCAGTGAAATGGACGCAGCCAAACTGTTTCAACGTTCCCTTTCAAGCTTCTGGGCCGAAATATAGCCCCACTTCACTTTAACACTGAAAGAGTAGCCGGCACCGCCTTACGCGCATGCTAATTTTGTCGATCTTCGGCTTAATTTCCTGGGACTTGGGGGATATTTTTCAGTCCCGGAAGCTCTAAACTAACTCCTGAATGCCTTGGTTTTTAGTGAAATGGACACAGGTAAAAGGAGCGCACGCTCGGTTTCCAGGTTGTAGGCCGAAATATAGCCCCACTTTATTTTAAGACTGAAAGTGTACAGGAAACCGCCTTAAACGCATCGAAATTTTTAGCCACTATGGCTCGATATGCCAAAACTTGGGGAATATTTTCCAGTCCCGGGGACTCTACCCTAACTCTTGATGGCCTTAGTTTTCAGTAAAATGGTCACAGGTAACAGGAGCGCACGCTCGGTGTCGAGCTTCTAGGCCGAAATGTAGCCCCAGTTCATTTTAAGACTGAAAGAGTAAACGAAACTGCCGTACGCCTATCGTAATTTTAAGAAAGTATGGCTCAATTTGCCGAAACTTGGAGGATAGCTTCCAGTCTCGAGGATTCTAAACTATCTCCTGATGGACTTAGTTTTTAGTGAAATGGACACAGGTAAAAGGAGAGCACGCTCGGTGTCGTGCTTGTAGAACCGAAATATAGCCCCACTTCATTTTCGGAGTAAACGAGTAGCCGAGACCGCCTTAGGCGCATCGTGATTTTGAGCATCTTTGGCTCGATTTGCCGGAATTCGAAGAATATTTTCCAGTCCCGCGGACTCTATGTTAACTCCTGATGAACTTAGTTTTCAGTGATATGTACACAGGCAAAAGGAGCGCATGCTCGGTGTTGAGCTTGTCGGCCGAAATATAGCCCCACTTCACTTTAAGACTGAAAGAGTAGCCGAGACCGCCTTACGCGCATCGTGATTTTGAGCAACATTGGCTCGATCTGCCAGAATTTGGGAAATATTTTCCAGTCCCAAGGACTCTAAACTAACTGCTGATGGCCTAAGATGTCAGTGAAATGGACACAGGTAAAATTAGCGCACGCCCGGTCTCGAGCTTCTAGGTCGAAATATAGCCCCCCTTAATTTTAAGACTGAAAGAGTAGCCGAGACCGCCTTACGCGCATCGTGATTTTGGGCCACTTTTGCTCGATTTCCCGCAAGTTGGCGAATAATTTAAAGTCCCGGGGACGCTAAACTAACTCCCGATGACCTTGGTTTGCAGTTTAATGAACACAGCAAAACATTCCGAACGCTCACCTTCGAGCTTCAGTGCCGCAATATAGCCCTACTTAAATTTAAGACTGAAAGAATAACCGAGAGCCCATTACGCGCATCGTAATTTTCATCAACTTCGGCGCCATTCCCTGGAGCTTGGAGAATATTTTCCAGTTCCGGGGACTCTAAACTAACCCCTGATTGCCTTGGTTTGCAGTGAGATGGACACAGCAAAACTTTTTGAAGGCTCACTTTCGAGCTTGTGGGCCTAAATATAGCCACACTTCACTTTAAGACTGAAACAGTAGCCGAGACCGCGTTACGCGCATCGTGATTTTGAGCAACTTGTGCTCGCTTTCCTGGAACTTGGGGAATATTTTCCAGTCCCGGGGACTCTAAACTAACTCCTGATGGCCATGGTTTGCAGTGAAATGGACACAGCAAAACATTTTGAACGCTCACTTTCGAGCTTGTGGGCCTAAGTATAGCCACACTTCACTTTAAGACTGAAACAGTAGCCGAGACCGCGTTACGCGCATCGTGATTTTGAGCAACTTCTGCTCGCTTTCCTGGAACTTGGGGAATATTTTGCAGTCCTCGGGACTCTAAACTCAATCCTGATGGCCATGGTTTGAAGTGAAATTCACACAGGACAAGTTTTTGAACGAACACTTCCGAGCTTTTAGGCCGAAATATAGTCCCACATCACTTACGACTTAAAGACTAGCCCAGACCGGCGTGCGCGCATCGTGATTTTGACCAACTTCGGGTCGATATTCCAGAACTTGGGGGATATTTTCCAGTCCCAGGGACTCTAAACTAAGTCTTGATGGCCTTGGTTTGCAGTGAAATGGAGATAGCAAAACTTTTTGAACGCTCACCTTCAAGCTTCTGGGCCGAAATATAATCCACTTTACTTTAATACTGAAAAAGTAGGCGAGACCGCCTTACGCGCATCGTGATTTTGACAAACTTCGGCTGGATTTCCGGGAACTTGGGGGATATTTTCCAGTCCCTTGGACGCTAAACTAGGTGCCGAGGGCCTTGTTTTGCAGTGAAATGGACACAGCAAAGCTTTTTGAACGCTCACTTTCGAGGTTGTGGGCCGAAATATAGCCATACTTCACTTTAAGACTGAAAGAGTAGCCGAGACCGCTTTGGGAGCATCGTGATTTTGACCAACGTGTTCTCGATTTTCCGGAACTTAAGAAATACATTCCACTGCCGGGGACTCTAAACTAACTACTGATAGCCTTGGTTTGCAGTGAAAAAGACACAGTAATTTTTTTTGAGCTTTGACCTTGTGGGCCGAATTAGAGCCCCACTTCACTTTAAGACTGAAAGAGTAGCCGACACCGCCTTAAGCACACCGTGATTTTGACCAACTTGGGCTGAATTTGCAGGAACTTGGGGGATATTTTCCAGTCCAGGGGACTCTAAACTAACTCCTGATTGTCTTGGTTTTCAGTGAAATGGACACAGCGAAACTTTTTGAACGCTCACTCTCGAGCTTCTGGACCGAAATATAGCCCCACTTTACTTTAAGACTGAAAGAGTAGCCGAGACCGTCTTGCGCAAAACGTGATTTTGACCAACTTCGGGTCGGTTTCCCGGAACTTGGGGGATATATTCCATTTCCACGGGCTCTAAACTAACTCCTGATGGCCTTGGTTTTCAGTGAATTGGACAAAGGAAAGGTTTTTGAACACTCTCTTTGTAGCTTCTGGGCCGAAATAAAATCCCACTTCACTTTTAGACTGAAATAGTAGCCGAACCGCCTCACGCGCATCGTGAGTTAGAGCAAGTTCAGCTCGATTTCACGCAACTTTTGGGATATTTTCTAGTCCGGGAGACTCTAAACTAACTCCTGATCGCCTTGCTTTGCATTGAAATGGACAGAGCAAAACTTTTTGAACGCTCACTTTCGAGCTTCTGGGCCGAAATATAGCCACACTTTACTTTAAGACTGAAACAGTAGCCGAGACCGCATTTCGCGCATCGTGATTTTGATCAACTTCGGCTCGCTTTCCCGGAACTTGGGGAATATTTTCCAGTCCCGGGGACCCTAAACTAAGGTCTGGTGGCCTTGTTTTGAAGTGAAATGGACACAGGAAAACTTTTTGAACGCTCACTTTCTAGCTTGTGGGCCGAAATATAGGCACACTTGACTTTAAGACTGAAAGAGTAGCCGAGACCACGTTACGCGCATCATGAATTTCATCAACTTCGGCTCCGATTCCCGGGACTTGGGGGATATGTTCCAGTCCGGGGGACTCTAAACTAACTCCTGAGGGCCTTGGTTTGCATTGAAATGGACACAGCACAATTTTTTGAACGCACACTTTCGAGATTCTGGGCCGAAATATAGCCCCACTTCACTCAAGACTGAAAGAGTAGCCGAGCCCGCCTTGCTCGCATGGTGAGTTTGACAAACTTCCGGTCGATATTCCGGAACTTGGGGGATATTTTCCAGTCCCAGAAACTCTAAACTAACGCCTCATGGCCTTGGTTTGCAGTGAAATGGACAGAGCAAAACTTTTTTAACGCTCACCTTCGAGCTTCCTGGCCGAATTAAAGCCCCACTTCGCTTTAAGACTGAGAGAGTAGCCGAGACCGCTTTGGGAGCATCGTGATTTTGACCAACTTCAGCTCGATTTACCGGAACTTGGGGAATATTTTCCAGTCCCAGGGACGCTAAACTAAGTGGTGATGGCCTCGTTTTTCAGTCAAAGAACACACCAAACTTTTTGAAGGCTCACTTTCGGGCTTCTGGGCCGAAATATAGCCCCACTTCACTTTAAGACTGAAAGAGTAGCCGATACCGCATTTCGCGCATCGTGATTTTGATCAACTTCGGTTCGATTCCCCGGAACTTGGGCAATATTTTTCAGTCCCGGGGACTCTAAACTAACCCCTGATGGCCTTGGTTTGCAGTGAAATGGACACAGCAAAACTTTTTGAACGCTCACTCTCGGGCTTCTCGCCCGAAATATAGCCCCACTTCACTCTAAGACTGAAAGAGTAGCCGACACTACCTTACGCAAATCGTGATTTTGACCAACCTCGGCTCGATTTCCCGGAAGTTGGGGAATATTTTCCACTCCGGGGGACTCTAAACTAGCTCCTGATGGCTTTGTTTGCAGTCAAATAAACACAGGGAAACTTTTTGAACGCTCACTTTCAAGCTCCTGGGCAGGAATAAAGCCCCACTTTACTTTAAGACTGAAAGAATAGCCGAGACCGTCTTACGCGCACCGTGATTTTGACCAACTTCCGTTGGATTTCCCGGAACTTCGGTGATATATTCCAGTCCTGGGGACTCTAAACTAACTGCTGATGGCCTTGGTTTGCAGTGAAATGGACACAGCACATTTTTTTGAACGCTCACTTTCGAGCTTCTCGGCCGAAATATAGCCCTACTTCACTTTAAGACTGAAAGAGTAGCCGAGACCGCCTTACGCGCATCGTAATTTTGACCAACTTCGGCTCAATTTCCCGGAATTTGGCGACTGTTTTCAATTCCCGGGGAAGCTAAACTAACTTCCGATGGCCTTAGTTTGCAGTTAAATGGACACAGCAAAACTTTTTGAACGCTCACTTTCGAGCTTATGGCTCGAAATATAGCCCCACTTGACTTTAAGACTGAAAGAGTAACCGAGACCGCCTTACGCGCAAAGTGATTTTGGGATACTTCGGCTCGATTTCCCGGAAATAGGGGGATATTTTCCAGTCCTGGGGACTCTAAACTAACTGCTGATGGCCTTGGTTTCCAGTGAAATGGACACAGGAACACTTTTTGAACGCGCAATTTCGAGCTTGCTGGCCGAAATATAGCCCTACTTCTTTTTAAGACTGAAAGAGTAGGCGGGAGCGCCTTACGCGCATTGTGATTTTGAGGATCTTCGGCTCGATCTGGCGAAACTTGGGAGATATTTTCCAGTCCCAAAGTCTCTAAACTCACTCCTGATTGTCTAAGATGTGAGTGAAATAGACACAAAAATTTTTCAACCCTTACTTTCGAGCTTCTGCAGTTAAATCTAAGCCCACTTTACCTTAAGACTGAAAGAGTAGCCGAGACCCCCTTAAGCGCATGGTGATTTTGACTAACTTCGGGTGGATTTCCCGTAACTTGGGGGATATTTCCAGTTCCTTTGACGCTAAACTAAGTCGTGATGGCCTTGTTTTGCAGTGAAATGGACACAGCAAAACTTTTTAAACACTCATTTTCGAGCTTCTAGGCCGAAATATTACCCCAATTCTCTTTACGACTGAAAGAGTAGCCGAGAGCGCCGTACGCGCGTCGTGATTTTGACCAACTTCGGTTAAATTTCCTGCAACTTGGGGGATATTTTCCAGTCCAGGGGACTCTAGACTGACCCCCGACGTCCTTGGTCTGCAGTAAAATGGACACAGCAAAACTTTTTGAACGCTCACTTTTGAGCTTCTGAGCCGAAATACAGCTCCACTTCACTTTAAGAGTGAAAGAGTAGCCGAGACCGCCTTACGCCCATCGTAATTTTGACCAACTTCGGCTCGATTTCCCGGAACTTGGGGGATATTTTCCAGTCACGCGGACTCCAAAGTAACTCCTGGTGGCCTTGCTCTGGAGTGAAATGGACACAGCACAACTTTTTGAAGGCTCACTTTCGAGCTTCTGGGGGGAAATATTGCCCCAGTTCACTTTAAGAATGAAAGAGTAACCGGGACCGCCTTACGCGCATCGTGATTTTGACCAACTTTGGCACGATTTCCCGGGGAATGGGGGATATTTTCCGGTACCCAGGACTCTAAACTAACTCCTGATTTCCTCGGTTTGCAGTGAAATGGACAAAGCACAACTTTTTGAACGCTCACTTTTGAGCTTCTGGGCCAAAGCATAGCCCTACTTCACTTTAAGACTGAAAGACTAGCCGAGACCGCCTTACGCGTATCGTGATTTTGGGCTACTTCGGCTCGATTTCCCGGAACTTGGGAGATAATTGCCAGTCTCGGGCACTCTAAACTAATTCCTGATGGCCTTGATTTTCAGTGAAATGGACACAGCCAAACTTTTTGAACGTTCACTTTCGAGCTTCTGGGCCGAGATATAGCCCCACTTCACTTTAACACTGAAAGAGTAGCCGGCACCGCCTTCCGCGCCTGGTAATTTTGTCGCCTTTCGGCTTGATTTCCTGGGACTTGGGAAATATTTTTCAGTCCCGGAAGCTCTAAACTAACTCCTGAATGCCTTGGTTTTTAGTGAAATGGACACAGGTAAAAGGAGCGCACGCTCGGTTTCCAGGTTGTAGGCCGAAATATAGCCCCACTTTATTTTAAGACTGAAAGTGTACACGAAACCGCCTTAAGCGCATTGAAATTTTTAGCCACTATGGCTCGATATGCCAAAACTTGGGGGATATTTTCCAGTCCCGGGGACTCTACCCTAACTCTTGATGGCCTTAGTTTTCAGTAAAATGGTCACAGGTAACAGGAGCGCACGCTCGGTGTCGAGCTTCTAGGCCGAAATGTAGCCCCAGTTCATTTTAAGACTGAAAGAGTAAACGAAACTGCCGTACGCCTATCGTAATTTTAAGAAAGTATGGCTCAATTTGCCGAAACTTGGAGGATAGCTTCCAGTCTCGAGGATTCTAAACTATCTCCTGATGGACTTAGTTTTTAGTGAAATGGACACAGGTAAAAGGAGAGCACGCTCGGTGTCGTGCTTGTAGAACCGAAATATAGCCCCACTTCATTTTCGGAGTAAACGAGTAGCCGAGACCGCCTTAGGCGCATCGTGATTTTGAGCATCTTTGGCTCGATTTGCCGGAATTCGAAGAATATTTTCCAGTCCCGCGGACTCTATGTTAACTCCTGATGAACTTAGTTTTCAGTGATATGTACGCAGGCAAAAGGAGTGCACGCTCGGTGTTGAGCTTGACGGCCGAAATATAGCCCCACCTTATTTTAACTCTGAAAGAGTAGCCGAGACCGCCTTACGTGCATCGTGATTTTGAGCAACTTCGGCTCGATTTGCCGGAACTAAGGGGATATATTCCAGTTCTGAGGACTCTAAACTAATTCCTGATGGCCTTGGTTTGCAGTAAAATGGAGCCAGCAAAACTTTTTGAACGCTCAATCTCGAGCTTCTGGGCCAAAATATAGCCCCCCATTCCTTTAACACTGAAAGAGTAGCCGAGAGTGCCTTACGTGCATCGTGATTTTGACAAACTTCAGTTGATTTTCCGGAACTTGGGGGATATTTTCCAGTCCCGGGGACTCTCAACTAATTCCTGCTTGTCTTGGTTTGCAGTGAAATGGACACAGCGAAAGTTTTTGAAGGTTCACTCTCGAGCTTCTGGGCCGAAATAGAGCCCCATTTTACTTTAAGACTGAAAGAGTAGGCGAGACCGTCTTGAGCGAATCGTGATTTTAACCAATTTCGCGTTTATTTCCCGAAACTTGGGGGATATATTCCAGTCAAAGGGACACTACGGTAACTCCTGATGGCCTTGGTTTTCAGTGAAATGGACAGAGCACAACTTTGGAGCTTCTGGGCAGAAATATAGCCCCACTTTACTTTAAGACTGAAAGAGTAGATGAGACCGCCTTACGCGCATCGTAATTTTGACGAACTTCCAATGGATTTCCCGGCACTTGGGGGATATTTTGCAGTCCCTTGGACGCTAAACTAAGTCCTGATGGCCTTGTTTTGAAGTCAAATGGACACAACAAAACTTTTTGAACGCTCACTTTCTAGCTTGTGGGCCGAGATATAGCCACACTTCACTTTAGGAGTGACACAGTAGCCGAGACCACGTTACGCGCATCATGAATTTGATCAGCTTCGGCTCGATTTCCCGGGACTTGGGGGATATTCTCCAGTCCCGGGGACTCTAAACTAACTTCTGATGGCCTTGGTTTGCACTGAAAGTGACAGAGCATAACTTTTTAAACACTCACTTTCCAGCTTCTGGGCCGAAATATAGCCCCACTTCACTTTAAGACTGAAAGAGTAGTCGAGACCACCTTTCGCACATCGTGATTTTGACCAACTTCGGCTGGATTTACTGGAATTTTGGGGGATATTTTCCAGTCTCGAGGACTCTTAAGTAACCCCTGATGGCCTTGGTTTGCATTGAAATAGACCCAGTAATTGTTTTGAGCTTTGAGCTTGTGGGCCGAAATAGAGCCCCACTTCACTTTAAGACTGGAGGAGTAGCCGACACAGCCTTAAGCGCACCGTGATTTAGACCAACTTCGGCTCGATTTGCCGGCACTTGGGGGATATTTTCCGGTCGCGGGGACTCTAAACTAACTCCTGATTGTCTTGGTTTTCAGTGAAATGGACACAGCGAAACTTTTTGAACGCTCACTCTCGAGCTTCTGGACCGAAATATAGCCCCACTTCACTTTAAGACTGAAAGAGTAGGCGAGACCGTCTTGCGCAAATCGTGATTTTGACCAACTTCGGGTCGGTTTCCCGGAACTTGGGGGATATATTCCATTTCCGCGGGCTCTAAACTACCTCCTGATTGCCTTGGTTTTCAGTGAAATGGACAAAGGAAAGCTTTTTGAACACTCTCTTTGTAGCTTCTGGGCCGAAATAGAATCCCACTTCGCTTTCAGACTGAAATAGTAGCCGAGACCGCCTCAGGCGCATCGTGAGTTAGACCAAGTTCAGCTCCATTTCACGCAACTTTTGGGATATTTTCCAGTCCGGGGGACTCTAAACTAACTCCGGATGGCCTTGGTTTGCACTGAAATGCGCACAGCATAAACTTTTGAACGCCCACTTTGGAGCTTCTGGGCCGAAATATAGCCCCACTTCACTTTAAGACTGAAAGAGTAGCCGAGATCGCCTTACGCGCATCGTGATTTTGACCATTTTCGGATCGATTTCTCGGAACTTGGAGGATATTTTCCAGTCACGGGGACTCTAAACTAACTCCTGATCGCCTTGCTTTGCATTGAAATGGACACAGCAAAACTGTTTGAACGCTCACTTTCGAGCTTGTGGGCCGAAATATAACCACGCTTTAGTTTAAGACTGAAACAGTAGCCGAGACCGCATTTCGCGCATCGTGATTTTGATCAACTTCGGCTCGCTTTCCCGGAACTTGGGGAACATTTTCCAGTCCCGGGAACCCTAAACTAAGTCATCATGGCCTTGTTTTGCAGTGAAATGGACACAGCAAAACTTTTTGAACGCTCACTTTCGAGCTTGTGGGCCGAAATATAGCCACACTTTACCTTAAGACTGAAACAGTAGCCGAGACCACGTTACGCGCATCGTGATTTTCATCAACTTCGGCTCGCTTTCCCGGAACTTGGGGAACATTTTCCAGTCCCGGGAACCCTAAACTAAGTCATCATGGCCTTGTTTTGCAGTGAAATGGACACAGCAAAACTTTTTGAACGCTCACTTTCGAGCTTGTGGGCCGAAATATAGCCACACTTTACTTTAAGACTGAAACAGTAGCCGAGACCACGTTACGCGCATCGTGATTTTGATCAACTTGCGCTCGCTTTCCCGGAACATAGGGAATATTTTCCAGTCCCGGGGACCCTAAACTAACTTTTGATAGCTTTGGTTTGCAGTGAAATGCACACAGCAAAACTTTTTGAACGCTCACTTTCGAGCTTCTGGACAGAAATATAGCCCCACTTCACTTTAAGACTGAAAGGGTAGCCGAGACCGCTCTGGGAGCATCGTGATTTTGACCAACTTCAGCTCGATTTACCGGAACTTGGGGAATATTTTCCAGTCCCTTGGACGCTAAACTAACTCGTGATGGCCTTGTTTTTCAGTCAAAGAACACAGCAAAACTTTTTGAACGTTGACTTTCGGGCTTCTGGGCCGAAATATAGCCCCACTTCACTTTAAGACTGAAAGAGTAGCCGATACCGCATTTCGCGCATCGTGATTTTGATCAACTTCGGTTCGATTCCCCGGAACTTGGGCAATATTTTTCAGTCCCGGGGACTCCAACCAACCCCTGATGGCCTTGGTTTGCAGTGAAATGGACACAGCAAAACTTTTTGAACGCTCACTTTCGGGCTTCTGGCCCGAAATATAGCCCCACTTCACCTTAAGAAAGAAAGAGTAGCCGAGACCACTTTTGGGGCATCGTGATTTTGACCAACCTCGGCTCAATTTCCCGGACCTTGGGGCATATTTTCTTGTCCCGGGATCGCTAAACTAACTCCTGATGGCCTTGGTTTGCAGTCAAATGAAGACAGCAAAACTTTTTGAACGCTCACTTTCGGGCTTCTTGCCCGAAATATAGCCCGACTTCACTCTAAGACTTAAAGAGTAGCCAAAACTACCTTACGCAAATCGTGATTTTGACCAACTTCGGCTCGATTTCCCGGAAGTTGGGGGACATTTTCCAGTCCCAGGGACTGTAAACTAGCTCCTGATGGCTTTGGTTTGCAGTCAAATAAGCACAGGGAAACTTTTTGAACCCTCACTTTCAAGCTCCTGGGCAGGAATAAAGCCTCACTTCACTTTAAGACTGAAACAGTAAGCGAGACCGCCTAACGCGCACCGTGATTTTGACCAACTTCGGCTAAATTTCCCTGAACTTGGGGGGATATTTTCCAGTCCCGAAGACTCTTAAGTAACCCCTGATGGCCTTCGTTTGCATTGAAATGGATACAGCAAAACTTTTTGAACGCTCACTTTTGAGCTTCTGGGCCGAAATATAGCCCCACTTCGCTTTAAGACTGAAAGACTAGCCAAGACCGTCTTGCGCGCATCGTGATTTTGAGCAACGTCTCCTCGATTTTCCGGAAATTGGGAAATATATTGGAGTCCCGGGGACTCTAAACTAACTCCTGATGGCCTTGGTTTGCAGTGAAATGGACACAGCAAATTTTTTGCAGCGCTCACTTTGGAGCTTCTGGGCCGAAATAGAGCCCCACTTCACTTTAAGACTGAAAGAGTAGCTGAGGCCGCCTTAGGCGCATCGTGATTTTGACCAACTTCGGCTTGAGTTGCCAGAACTTAAAAGATATTTTCCACTCCCGGGGACTCTAAACTAACTCATGATGGCCTTGGTTTTCAGTGGAATTGAGAGAGCAAAACTTTTTCAACGCTCACTTTCGAGCTTCTGGACCGAAATATAGCCCTACTTCACTTTCAGACTGAAAGAGTAGCCGAGACGGCCTTACGCGAATCGTTATTTTGACCAACTTCGTCTCGATCTCGCGGAACTTGGAGGACATTTTCCAGTCCCGGGGATTGTAAACTACTTCCTGAGGGCCTTGCTTTGCAGTGAAATGGGCACAGCATAACTTTTTGAACGCTCACTTTCGAGCTTCTGGGTCGAAATATACAGCCACGTCAGTTTAAGACTAAAAAAGTAGCTGAGACTGCTTTACGCGCATCGTGATTTTGACAAACTTCGGCTCGATTTCCCGGGACTTGGGGAATATTTTGATGTCCCGGGCACTGTAAACAATCTGCTGATGTGGCTTGGTTCGCGGTGAAATGGACACAGCAAAAGTTTTTGAACTTTCACTTTCGAGCTTCTGGGCCGAAATATAGCCCCAGTTCACTTTAAGAATCAAAGAGTAGCCGAGACCGCCTTACGCGCATCGTGATTTTGACAAAATTCGGCTCGATTTCCCCGAACTTGGGCGATATTTTCCAGTCCCGAGTAGTCTAAACTAACTCCTGATGGCCTTGGTTTGCAGTGAAATGAACAAGGTAACACTTTTTGAACGCTTATTTTCGAGCTTCTGGGATGAAATATAGCCCCTCTTCACTTTAAGACTAAAAGAGTAGGCGAGACCCCCTTACGCGCATCGTGATTTTGAGCAACTTCCACTCGATTTTCTAGAATTTTGGCGATATTTTCAAGTCCCGAGGACTCTAAAGTAACTCCTGATGGCCTTGGTTTGATGTGAAATGGACGCAGGAAAAGTTTTTGAACGCTCAGTTTCGAGCTTCTGGGCCGAAATACAACCGTACTTCACTTTAAGACTGAAATAGTAGCCGAGACCTCCTTACGCACATGGTGATTTTGACCCAGTTCAGCTCAATTTCCCGGAACTTGGGGGCTATTTTCCAGTGCGGGGGACTTTAAACTAACTGCTGATGGCCTTCGTTTGCAGTTAAATGCACAAAGCGTAACTTTTTAAAGGTTCACTTTCGAGCTTCTGGGCCGAAATATAGCCCCACTTTATTTTAAGACTGAAAGAGTAGCCGAGACCGTCTTCCGCGCATCGTGATTTTGAGCAACTTCAGTTGGATTTCCCGGAACTTCGGTGATATATTCCAGTCCCGGCGACTGTAAACTAACTGCTGATGGCCTTGGTTTGCAGTGAAATGGACACAGCACATTTCTTTGAACGCTCACTTTCGAGCTTCTCGGCCGAAATATAGCCCTACTTCACTTTAAGACTGAAAGAGTAGCCGAGACCGCCTTACCCGCATCGTAATTTTGACCAACTTCGGCTCAATTTCCCGGAATTTGGCGACTGTTTTCAATTCCCGGGGAAGCTAAACTAACTTCCGATGGCCTTAGTTTCCAGTTAAATGGACACAGCAAAACTTTTTGAACGCTCACTTTCGAGCTTATGGCTCGAAATATAGCCCAACTTAACTTTAAGACTGAAAGAGTAGCCGAGACCGCCTTACGCGTATTGTGATTTTGGGCTACTTCGGCTCGATTTCCCGGAACTTGACAGATAAATTCCAGTCCCGGGCACTCTAAACTAACTGCTGATGGCCTTGGTTTTCAGTGAAATGGACACAGCCAAACTTTTTGACCGTTCACTTTTTGACCGTTCGCTCACTTTCGAGCTTCTGGGCCGAAATATAGCCCCACTTCACTTTAAGACTGAAAGAGTAGCCGGCACCGCCTTACGCGCATGGTAATTTTGTCGAACTTCGGCTTGATTTCCTGGGACTTGGGAAATATTTTTCAGTCCCGGAAGCTCTAAACTAACTCCTTAATGCCTTGGTTTTTAGTGAAATAGACACAGGTAAAAGGAGCGCACGCTCGGTTTCCAGGTTGTAGGCCGAAATATAGCCCCACTTTAGTTTAAGACTGAAAGTGTACACGAAACCGCCTTAAGCGCATCGAAATTTTTAGCCACTATGGCTTGATATGCCAAAACTTGGGGGATATTTTCCAGTCCCGGGGACTCTACCCTAACTCTTGATGGCCTTAGTTTTCAGTAAAATGGTCACAGGTAACAGGAGCGCACGCTCGGTGTCGAGCTTCTAGGCCGAAATGTAGCCCCAGTTCATTTTAAGACTGAAAGAGTAAACGAAACTGCCGTACGCCTATCCTAATTTTAAGAAAGTGTGGCTCAATTTGCCGAAACTTGGAGGATAGCTTCCAGTCTCGAGGATTCCAAACTATCTCCTGATGCACTTAGTTCTTAGTGAAATGGACACAGGTAAAAGGAGAGCACGCTCGGTGTCGAGCTTGTAGAACCGAAATATAGCCCCACTTCATTTTCGGAGTAAACGAGTAGCCGAGACCGCCTTAGGCGCATCGTGATTTTGAGCATCTTTGGCTCGATTTGCCGGAATTCGGGCAATATTTTCCAGTCCCGAGGACTCTATGTTAACTCCTGATGAACTTAGTTTTCAGTGATATGTACACAGGCAAAAGGAGCGAACGTTCGGTGTTGAGCTTCTCGGGCGAAATATAGCCCCACTTCATTTTAAGACTGAAAGAGTAGCCGAGACCGCCTTACGCGCATCGTGATTTTGAGCAACATTGGCTCGATCTGCCAGAATTTGGGAAATATTTTCCAGTCCCAAGGACTCTAAACTAACTGCTGATGGCCTAAGATGTCAGTGAAATGGACACAGGTAAAATTAGCGCACGCCCGGTCTCGAGCTTCTAGGTCGAAATATAGCCCCCCTTAATTTTAAGACTGAAAGAGTAGCCGAGACCGCCTTACGCGCATCGTGATTTTGGGCCACTTTTGCTCGATTTCCCGCAAGTTGGCGAATAATTTAAAGTCCCGGGGACGCTAAACTAACTCCCGATGACCTTAGTTTGCAGTTTAATGAACACAGCAAAACATTCTGAACGCTCACCTTCGAGCTTCAGTGAGGCAATATAGCCCTACTTAAATTTAAGACTGAAAGAATAACCGAGAGCCCATTACGCGCATCGTAATTTTCATCAACTTCGACACCATTTCCTGGAGCTTGGAGAATATTTTCCAGTTCCGGGGACTCTAAACTAACTCCTGATTTACTTGGTTTGCAGTAAAATGGACACAGGAAAACTTTTTGAACGCTCACTTTCGAGCTTGTGGGCCTAAATATAGCCACACTTCACTTTAAGACTGAAACAGTAGCCGAGACCGCGTTACGCGCATCGTGATTTTGAGCAACTTCTGCTCGCTTTCCTGGAACTTGGAGAATATTTTCCAGTCCCAGGGACTCGAAACTAACTCCTGATGACCATGGTTTGCAGTGAAATTCACACAGCACAAGTTTTTGAACGAACACTTTCGAGCTTTTAGACCGAAATATAGCCCACATCACTTACGACTTAAAAAGTAGCCGAGACTGGCGTGCGCGCATCGTGATTTTGACCAACTTCGGATCGATATTCGGGAACTTGGGGGATATTTTCCAGTCCCAGGGACTCTAAACTAACTCTTGATGGCCTTGGTTTGCAGTGAAATGGAGACAGCAAAACTCTTTGAACGCTCACCTTCAAGCTTCTGGGCCGAAATATAGCCCACTTTACTTTAATACTGAAAAAGTAGCCGAGACCGCCTTACGCGCATCGTGATTTTGACAAACTTCGAGTGGATTTCACGGAACTTGGGGGATATTTTCCAGTCCCTTGGATGCTAAACTAGGTGCCGATGGCCTTGTTTTGCAGTGAAATGGACACAGCAAAGCTTTTTGAACGCTCACTTTCGAGGTTGTGGGCCGAAATATAGCCATACTTCACTTTAAGACTCAAACAGTAGCCGAGACCACGTTTCGCGCATCGTGATTTTGAGCAACTTCGGCTCGATTTCCCGGAATTTGCGAAATATTTTGCAGTCCCGGGGACTCTAAACTAACTCGTGCTGGTCTTGGTTTGCAGTGAAACGGAAACAGAAAAAGTTTTCGAACGCATACTTTCGAGCTTCTGGACCGAAATAGAACCCCACTTCACTTGAAGACTGAAAGAGTAGCCGAGACCGCCTTACGTGCATCGTGATTTTGAGCAAATTCGGCTCGATTTCCCGAAACTAAGGGGATATATTCCAGTTCTGAGGACTCTAAACTAACTCCTGATGGCCTTGGTTTGCAGTAAAATATACCCAGCAAAACGTTTTGAACGCTCAATGTCGAGCTTCTGGGCCAAAATATAGCCCCCCATTACTTTAACACTGAAAGAGTAGCCGAGACCGCCTTACGTGCATCGTGATTTTGACAAACTTCGGGTTTATTTCGCGGAACTTGGGGGATATTTTGCAGTCCCGGGGACTCCTAACTAACTCCTGCTTGTCTTGGTTTGCAGTGAAATGGACACAGCGAAAGTTTTTGAAGGCTCACTCTCGAGCTTCTGGGCCGAAATACAGCCCCATTTTACTTTAAGACTGAAAGAGTAGGCGAGACCCTCTTGAGCGAATCGTGATTTTGAGCAATTTCGCGTTTATTTCCCGAAACTTGGGGGATATATTCCAGTCAAAGGGACTCTACAGAAATTCCTGATGGTCTTGGTTTTCAGTGAAATGGACAGAGCATAACTTTAGAGCTTCTGGGCAGAAATATAGCCCCACTTTACTTTAAGACTGAAAGAGTAGATGAGACCGCCTTACGCGCATCGTAATTTTGACGAACTTCCAATGGATTTCCCGGAACTTGGAGGATATTTTGCAGTCCCTTGGACGCTAAACTAAGTCCTGATGCCCTTGTTTTGAAGTCAAATGGACACAACAAAACTTTTTGAACGCTCACTTTCTACCTTGTGGGCCGAGATATAGCCACACCACACTTTAGGACTGACACAGTAGCCTAGACCATGTTACGCGCATCGTGAATTTGATCAAGTTCGACTGGGTTTCCCGGGACTTAGGGGATATTCTCCAGTCCCGGGCACTCTAAACTAACTTCTGATGGCCTTGGTTTGCACTGAAAGTGACAGAGCAAAACTTTTTAAACACTCACTTTCGAGCTTCTGGGCCGAAATATAGCCCCACTTAACTTTAAGACTGAAAGAGTAGCCGAGACCACCTTACGCAAATTGTGATTTTGACCAACTTCGGCTGGATTTACCGGAACTTGGGGGATATTTTCCAGTCCCGAGGACTCTTAAGTAACCCCTGATATGCCTTGGTTTGCATTGAAATGGATACAGCAAAGCATTTTGAACGCTCACTTTTGAGCTTCTGGGCCGAAATATAGCCCCACTTCACTTTAAGACTGAAAGAGTAGCCGAGACCGTCTTACGCGCATCGTGATTTTGACCAACGTCTTCTCGATTTTTCGGAACTTGGGAAATACATTCCACTCCCGGGGACTCTAAACTAACTACTGATAGCCTTGGTTTGCAGTGAAATAGACAGTAATTTTTTTTGAGCTTTGAGCTTGTGGGCCGAAATAGAGCCCCACTTCACTTTAAGACTGAAGGAGTAGCCGACACCGCCTTAAGCGCACCGTGATTTTTACCAACTTCGGCTCGATTTGCCCGAACTTGGGAGATATTTTCCAGTCCCGGGGACTCTAAACTAACTCCTGATTGTCTTGGTTTTCAGTGAAATGGAAACAGCGAAACTTTTTGAACGCTCACTTTCCAGCTTCTGGACCGAAATATAGCCCCACTTTACTTTATGACAGAAAGAGTAGCCGAGACCGTCTTGCGCAAATCGTGATTTTCACCAACTTCGGGTCGGTTTCCCGAAACTTCGGGGATATACTCCATTTCCGCGGGCTCTAAGCTAACTCCTGATGGCCTTGGTTTTCAGTGAAATGGACAAAGGAAAGCTTTTTGAACACTCTCTTTGTAGCTTCTGGGCCGAAATAGAATCCCACTTCACTTTCAGACTGAAATAGTAGCCGAGACCGCCTCACGCGCATCGTGAGTTAGACCAAGTTCAGCTCGATTTCACGCAACTTTTGGGATATTTTCCAGTCCGGGAGACTCTAAACTACCTCCGGATGGCCTTGGTTTGCACTGAAATGCGCACAGCATAAATTTTTGAACGCCCACTTTGGAGCTTCTGGGCCGAAATATAGCCCCACTTCACTTTAAGACTGAAAGAGTAGCCGAGATCGCCTTACGCCCATCGTGATTTTGACCATTTTCGGATCGATTTCTCGGAACTTGGGGGATATTTTCCAGTCCCGGGGACTCTAAACTAACTCCTGATCGCCTTGCTTTGCATTGAAATGGACACAGGAAAACTTTTTCAACGCTCACTTTCGAGCTTGTGGGCCGACATATAGCCACACTTTACTTTAAGACTGAAACAGTAGCCGAGACTGCATTTCGCGCATCGTGATTTTGATCAACTTCGGCTCGCTTTCCCGGAACTTGGGGAATATTTTCCAGTCCCGGGGACCCTAAACTAAGTCCTGATGGCCTTGTTTTGAAGTGAAACGGACACAGCAAAAGTTTTTGAACGCTCACTTTCTAGCTTGTGGGCCGAAATATAGGCACACTTGACTTTAAGACTGAAACAGTAGCCGACACCACGTTACGCGCATCATGAATTTGATCAATTTCGGCTATATTCCCGGGACTTGGGGGATATGTTCCAGTCCCGGGGACTCTAAACTAACTCCTGATGGCCTTGGTTTGCATTGAAATGGACACAGCACAACTTTTTGAACGCACACTTTCAAGATTCTGGGCCGAAATATAGCCCCACTTCACTCTAAGAGTGAAAGAGTAGCCGACACTACCTTACGCAAATCGTGATTTTGACCAACTTCGGCTCGATTTCCCGGAAGTTGGGGGATATTTTCCAGTCCCGGGAACTGTAAACTAGCTCCTGATGGCTTTGGTTTGCAGTCAAATAAGCACAGGGAAACTTTTTGAACCCTCACTTTCAAGCTCCTGTGCAGGAATAAAGCCTCACTTCACTTATATACTGAAACAGTAAGCGAGACCGCCTAACACGCACCGTGATTTTGAACAACTTCGACTAAATTTCCCTGAACTTGGGGGGATATATTCCAGTCCCGAAGACTCTTAAGTAACCCCTGATGGCCTTCGTTTGCATTGAAATGGATACAGCAAAACTTTTTGAAGCTCACTTTTGAGCTTCTGGGCCTAAATATAGCCCCACTTCACTTAAAGGCTGAAAGACCAGCCAAGACCGTCTTGCGCGCATCGTGATTTTGACCAACGTCTTCTCGATTTTGCAGAACTTGGGAAATATAATGCTAACTCATGATGGCCGTGGTTTTCAGTTAAATTGAGAGAGCACAACTTTTTGAACGCTCACTTTCGAGCTTCTGGGCCGAAATATACAGCCACGTCACTTTAAGACTAAAAGAGTAGCCGAGACTGCTTTACGCGCATCGTGATTTTGACAAACTTCGGCTGGATTTCCCAGGATTTGGGGGATATTTTGATGTCCCGGACACTGTAAACAATCTGCTGATGTGGCTTGGTTTGCGGTGAAATGGACACAGGAAAACTTTTTGAACTTTCACTTTCGAGCTTCTGGGCCGAAATATAGCCCCAGTTCACTTTAAGAATCAAAGAGTAGCCGAGACCGCCTTACGCGCATCGTGATTTTGACAAAATTCGGCTCGATTTCCCCGAACTTGGGCGATATTTTCCAGTCCCGAGGAGTCTAAACTAACTCCTGATGGCCTTGGTTTCCAGTGAAATGAACACAGCAAAACTTGTTGAACTTTCACTTTCTAGCTTCTCGGCCGAAATATAGCCCCAGTTCACTTTAACAATCAAAGAGTAGCCGAGACCGCCTTACGCGCATCGTGATTTTGACAAAATTGGGCTCGATTTCCCCGAACTTGGGCGATATTTTCCAGTCCCGAGCAGTCTAAACTAACACCTGATGGCCTTGGTTTGCAGTGAAATGAACAAGGTAACACTTTTTGAACGCTTATTTTCGAGCTTCTGGGATGAAATATAGCCCCACTTCACTTTAAGACTGAAAGAGTAGGCGAGACCGCCTTACCCGCATCGTCATTTTGAGCAACTTTCGCTCGATTTTCTAGAATTTTGGCGATATTTTCAAGTCCTTGGGACTCTAAACTAACTCCTGATGACCTTGGTTTGATGTGAAATGGACGCACGAAAACTTTTCGGACGCTCAGTTTCGAGCTTCTGGGCCGAAATACAACCGTACTTCACTTTAGGACTGAAATAGTAGCCAAGACCTCCTTACGAGCATCGTGATTTTGACCCAGTCCAGCTCGATTTCCCGGAACTTGGGTGATGTTTTCCAGTCCGGGGGACTTTAAACTAACTCCTGATGGCTTTGGTTTGCAGTTAAATGCACAAAGCGTAACTTTTTAAAGGTTCACTTTCGAGCTTCTGGGCCGAAATATAGCCCCACTTTACTTTAAGACTGAAAGAGTAGCCGAGACCGTCTTCCGCGCATCGTGATTTTGACCAACTTCCGTTAGATTTCCCGGAACTTCGGGGATATTTTCCAGTCCCGGGGACTCTAAACTGAGCCGCGACGTCCTTGGTCTGCAGTAACATGGACACAGAAAAACTTTTTGAACGCTCACTTTTGAGCTTCTGGGCCAAAATATAGCTCCACTTCACTTTACGAGCGAAAGAATAGCCGAGACCGCCTTAAGTGCATCGTAATTTTGACCAACTTCGGCTCGATTTCCCGGAACTTGGGGGATATTTTCCAGTCCCGCGGACTCTAAAGTAACTCGTGATGGCCTTGCTCTGGAGTGGAATGGACACAGGACAACTTTTTGAAGGCTCACTTTCGAGCTTCTGGGGCGAAATATTGCCCCAGTTCACTTTAACAATGAAAGAGTAACCGGGACCGCTTTACGCGCATCGTGATTTTGACAAACTTTGGCTCGATTTCCCGGGAAATGGGGAATATTTTCCGGTACCGGGGACTCTAAACTAACTCCTGATTTCCTCGGTTTCCGGTGAAATGGACGCTGCACAACTTTTTGAACGCTCACTTTTGAGCTTCTGGGCCGAAGCATAGCCCTACTTCACTTTAAGACTGAAAGACTAGCCGAGACCGCCTTACGCGCATCGTGATTTTGGGCTACTTCGGCTCGATTTCCCGGACCTTGGGAGATAATTCCCAGTCCCGGGCACTCTAAACTAATTCCTGATGGCCTTGTTTTTCAGTGAAATGGACACAGCCAAACTTTTTGAACGCTCACTTTCGAGCTTCTGGGCCGAAATATAGCCCCACTTCACTTTAAGACTGAAAGAGTAGCCGGCACCGCCTTACGCGCATGCTAATTTTGTCGAACTTCGGCTTGATTTCCTGGGACTTGGGGGATATTTTCCAGTCCGGGAAGCTCTAAACTAACTCCTGAATGCCTTGGTTTTTAGTTAAATGGACACAGGTAAAAGGAGCGCACGCTCGGTTTCCAGGTTGTAGGCCGAAATATAGCCCCACTTTATTTTAAGACTGAAAGTGTACACGAAACCGCCTTAAGCGCATCGAAATTTTTAGCCACTATGGCTCGATATGCCAAAACTTGGGGGATATTTTCCAGTCCCGGGGACTCTACCCTAACTCTTGATGGCCTTAGTTTTCAGTAAAATGGTCACAGGTAACAGGAGCGCACGCTCGGTGTCGAGCTTCTAAGCCGAAATGTAGCCCCAGATCATTTTAAGACTGAAAGAGTAAACGAATCTGCCGTACGCCTATCGTAATTTTAAGAAAGTATGGCTCAATTTGCCGCAACTTGGAGGATAGCTTCCAGTCTCGAGGATTCTAAACTATCTCCTGATGGACTTAGTTCTTAGTGAAATGGACACAGGTAAAAGGAGCGCACGCTCGGTGTCGAGCTTGTAGAACCGAAATATAGTCCCACTTCATTTTCGGAGTAAACGAGTAGCCGAGACCGCCTTACGCGCATCGTGATTTTGAGCATCTTTGGCTCGACTTGCCGGAATTCGGGCAATATTTTCCAGTCCCGAGGACTCTATGTTAACTCCTGATGAACTTAGTTTTCAGTGATATGTACACAGGCAAAAGGAGCGGACGCTCGGTGTTGAGCTTCTCGGCCGAAATATAGCCCCAGTTCATTTAAAGACTCAAAGAGTAGCCGAGACCGCCTTACGCGCATCGTGATTTTGAGCAACTTTGGCTCGATCTGCCAGAATTTGGGAAATATTTTCCAGTGCCAAGGACTCCATACTAACTCCTGATGGCCTAAGATGTGAGTGAAATGGACACAGGTAAAATTAGCGCACGCCCGGTCTCGAGCTTCTAGGTCGAAATATAGCCCCCCTTAATTTTAAGACTGAAAGAGTAACCGAGACCGCCTTACGCGCATCGTGATTATGGGCCACTTTTGCTCGATTTCCCGCAAGTTGGCGAATAATTTAAAGTCCCGGGGACGCTAAACTAGCTCCCGATGACCTTGCTTTGCAGTTTAATGAACACAGCAAAACATTCTGAACGCTCACCTTCGAGCTTCAGTGAGGCAATATAGCCCTACTTATATTTAAGACTGAAAGAATAACCGAGAGCCCGTTACGCGCATCGTAATTTTCATCAACTTCGGCGCCATTTCCTGGAGCTTGGAGAATATTTTCCAGTTCCGGGGACTCTAAACTAACTCCTGCTTGCCTTGGTTTGCAGTCAAATGGACACAGCAAAACTTTTTGAACGCTCACTTTGGAGCTTGTGGGCCTAAATATAGCCACACTTGACTTTAAGACTGAAACAGTAGCCGAGACCACGTTACGCGCATCGTGATTTTGAGCAACTTCTGCTCGCTTTCCTGGAACTTGGGGAATCTTTTCCAGTCCCGGGGACTCTAAACTAACTCCAGATGGCGATGGTTTGCAGTCAAATTCACACAGCACAAGTTTTTGAACGAACACTTTCGAGCTTTTAGGCCGAAATATAGTCCCACATCACTTACGACTTAAAGAGTAGCCGAGACCGGCGTGCGCGCATCGTGATTTTGACCAACTTCGGGTTGATACTCCGGAACTTGGGAGATATTTTCCAGTCCCAGGGACTCTAAACTAACTCTTGATGGCCTTGGTTTGCAGTGAAATGGAGACAGCAAAACTTTTTGAACGCTCACCTTCACATCACGAGCCAGAGCTAACCGGAAGCTCAAAAATTCGCCAGGTACGGTTGCTATGGGGTGATGTCATTTATCTGTTAGGTTGCTGTCATCGCAAGACTTTTGCGGTTCTATTGTGGTTAGGGATAATTGCTTTCAGTGAGAGTAATTGTGTACAAAAGTAACCTGGTTATTTTCAGATATGATCTGGCCACATAATTGATATTTTATAATAAATTTTCATAACGCGGGAATATTGCGCGGTCATATATATAAAAAAAAGACTTCGACTTCGAATGAACCCGTCATCGGTCGTTGAAAACGGACGCAAAACGAGATGTGCCTCTGAGTTAGAAGATATGGTGTCTCTCTGACGCATTTGTGCGAAATTGAGCCAGTTTCCAATCGAATTTGCCTTGAGGAGTTGAAGAAGGCGCGTGGGTTTTCTTTTCACGGGAAGGGAAACAAAGGAGCTGCCCTGACTATACGTTTGGATTGGTTTTCGCTTGAACCATAAAACAGTTGTTGAAAACCAAACGAAACCGCCAGCCACGATTGATTTATACATGAATTCATTCACCCAAAAACGACGGAGAGAACCAGAAAGTGTTTTCAGGTTGCGCTGCCCGTGACCAACCTCCCAGAGCATCGAATCAAGACAACAGCTTCAAAACTCAACAAGTCAAACGCACCAAGTTAAGTCTTTCGATTAATATTTTATTTGTATCATAACTTACACCCATTGTCATGCTTTTAGATTGAATGGGGACTAGATAGCTACTAAAATGTTAAATCACTATTTTCATTCGTGGGTTAGACCCTAAACTGAAGTCCATGGTACACCAGTTTTCTGAAAGACGAATCCAGTTATATAGTAAAATCACCATGTAGCCACATATTATAAATCCGCTCTGGTTTTCCCACGCAAACGTCCTCGCAGTATTTCTACGTTACCGAGTGCTACAGGATATTTTACAAAAACCACATAATTTTTCAGTAATGCGTGACACTATAGGAAACAAAAACAACAACAAAATCGTCCTTTTTCCCTCGCTCGTTCATATCATACGAACATGTGACATATCCTTTTTCTGGTTCATCCAAGCTAAAGTCCACGCAATACAGTTGCTGAGAGCTTCGGGATATGCAACAAAACCGTCATAGTTATTTTTCCGTCGTACGTGACATTATAGGAACATGTTACATATCCTTTTCTGGTTCACCCAGGCCGAAGTCCATGCAATACAGTTGCTGAGCGCTTCGGGATATGTAACAAAATCCCCTTAGTTATTTTTCCGCTGTGCGTGATATTATAGGAACATGTTACATATCCTTTCTGGTTCATCCAGGCTGAAGTCCATGCAATACTGTTGCGGAGTGCTTCGGGATATGTAACAAAATCGTCATAGTTATTTTTTCCGTCGTGCGTGACATTATAGGAACATGTTACATATCCTTTCTGGTTCATCCAGGCTGAAGTCCATGCAATACAGTTGCTGAGTGCTTCGGGATATGTAACAAACTCGTGATAGTGATTTTTCCGTCGTGCTGTTTCCAGAATCGCTCGGCATTTCTCGTAAAGAATTACATCATGTACTCGAGATTTCTATCGCTCTTGAGAACTTTGACATAACTTTTGAGATAATTTCCTGACTGCCCATAACATTAACTGATTTTCAAAGTGTCGGTGCACATGATCTTCGAATTCGAATACTAGAAAATTCAGATTATTTTTGGAATCGCTAAGCAACAAACATGTATACAGAGAATACCCTAAACAGGTTTCAATTAGGCTTTCCGCGGAAAATCTGAGAACATTTCTGACTCTCGGACATTTCTGGGCTGCTGGGCATAATCCCCTCGCTTAGTGAAAAACAGTGATAACTGAGATTAGCGAAAACGTTTCATCTATACGTGCTCCGTAGCTTTACAAGAGTAAGAAATGTATCAAAAAGTCTAAGTTTTAAACTGGCGTTTGCGCCCCAGCCTAGAAAACACATTGTTTCAACGTTATTTTTTCTTTAATCCAAATTCTTCACGTCAGTCGCGCGATTTCCCGAATCGCCGACTAGTATAATGTTTTGTATCTTTCTGAGACGATGGAATTGTCTTACAGTAAATTTAATTTCACACTTTAGGATTATGACACATTCGTGCAAAACTTGACGCGTTTTGTGGAACATAAACAATCACCGACAGGGATATGATTACACTGGAATGTTGTAAGCCACTGGATATCCCGTGGAGATGTAGGACTAAAAGTTCTAAATCTCCACGGGATCCCAGGTCTGTTTTTCGGTTGCTAAGAACGTCTGGCTCGTTATGGCTTCTGGGCCCAAATATAGCCCACTTTACTTTAATACTGAAAAAGTAGCCGAGAACGCCTTACGCGCATCGTGATTTTGAAAAACTTCGGGTGGATTTCCCGGAACTTGGGGGATATTTTCCAGTCCCTTGGACGCTAAACTAGGTGCCGATGGCCTTGTTTTGCAGTGAAATAGACACAGCAAAGCATTTTGAAGGCTCACTTTTGAGGTTGTGGGCCGAAATATAGCCATACTTCACTTTAAGACTGAAACAGTAGCCGAGACCACGTTTCGCGCATCGTGATTTTGATCAACTTCGGCTCGATTTCCCAGAACTTGCGAAATATTTTCCAGTCCCGGGGACTCTAAACTAACTCGTGCTGGTCTTGGTTTGCAGTGAAACGGAAACAGAAAAAGTTTTTGAACGGATACTTTCGAGCTTCTGGACCGAAATAGAACCCCACTTCACTTGAAGACTGAAAGAGTAGCCGAGACCGCCTTACGTGCATCGTGATTTTGAGCAACTTCGGCTCGATTTGCCGGAACTAAGAGGATATATTCCAGTTCCGAGGACTCTATCCTAATTCCTGATGGCCTTGGTTTGCAGTAAAATGGACCCAGCAAAACTTTTTGAACGCTCAATTTCGAGCTTCTGGGCCAAAATATAGCCCCCTATTACTTTAACAATGAAAGAGTAGCCGAGACCGCCTTACGTGCATGGTGATTTTGACAAACTTCGGGTTGATTTCCCGGAACTTGGGGGATATTTTCCAGTCCCGGGGACTCTCAACTAACTCCTGCTTGTCTTGGTTTGCAGTGAAATGGACACAGCGAAAGCTTTTGAACCCTCACTCTCGAGCTTCTGGGCCGAAATACAGCCCCATTTTACTTTATGACTGAAAGAGTAGGCGAGACCGTCTTGAGCGAATCGTGATTTTGAGCAATTTCGCGTTTATTTCCCGAAACTTGGGGGATATATTCCAGTCAAAGGGACTCTACAGTAACTCCAGATGGCCTTGGTTTTCAGTGAAATGAACAGAGCACAACTTTGGAGCTTCTCGGCAGAAATATAGCCCCACTTTACTTTAAGACTGAAAGAGTAGATGAGACCGCCTTACGCGCTTCATAATTTTGACGAACTTCGAATGGATTACCGGAACTTGGGGGATATTTTGCAGTCCCTTGGACGCTTGCAGTCCCTTGTTTTGAAGTAAAATGGACACAACAAAACTTTTTGAACGCTCACTTTCTAGCTTGTGGGCCGAAATATAGCCACACTTCACTTTAAGACTGACAGAGTAGCCGAGACCACCTTACGCACATCGTAATTTTGACCAACTTCGGCTCGATTTACCGGAACTTGGGGGATATTTTCCAGCGCCGAGGACTCTTAAGTAACCCCTGATGGCCTTGGTTTGCATTGAAATGGATACAGCAAAACTTTTTGAACGCTCACTTTTGAGCTTCTGGGCCGAAATATAGCCCCACTTCACTTTAAGACTGAAAGAGTAGCCGAGACCGTCTTGCGCAAATCGTGATTTTCACCAACTTCGGTTCGGTTTCCCGGAACTTGGGGGATATATTCCATTTCCGCGGGCTCTAAACTAACTCCTGATGGCCTTGGTTTTCAGTGAAATGGACAAAGGAAAGCTTTTTGAACACTCTCTTTGTAGCTTCTCGGCCGAAATAGAATCCCACCTCACTTTCAGACTGAAATAGTAGCCGAGACCGCCTCACGCGCATCGTGAGTAAGACCAAGTTCACCTCGATTTCACGCAACTTTTGGGATATTTTCCAGTCCGGGGGACTCTAAAATAACTCTGGATGGCCTTGGTTTGCACTGAAATGGGCACAGCATAAATTTTTGAACGCCTACTTTGGAGCTTCTGGGCCGAAATATAGCCCCACTTCACCTTAAGACTGAAAGAGTAGCCGAGATCGCCTTACGCGAATCGTAATTTTGACCATTTTCGGATCGATTTCTCGGAACTTGGGGAATATTTTCCAGTCCCGGGGACTCTAAACTAACTCCTGATCGCCTTGCTTTGCATTGAAATGGACAGAGCAAAACTTTTTCAACGCTCACTTTCGAGCTTGGGGGCCGAAATATAGCCACACTTTACTTTAAGACTGAAACAGTAACCGAGACCGCATTTCGCGCATCGTGATTTTGATGAACTTTGGCTCGCTTTCCCGGAACTTGGGGAATATTTTCCAGTCCCGGGGACCCCAAACTAAGTCCTGATGGCCTTGTTTTTAAGTGAAATGGACACAGCAAAACTTTTTGAACGCTCACTTTGTAGCTTGTGGGCCGAAATATAGGCACACTTGACTTTAAGACTGAAAGGGTAGCCGATATTGCTTTGGGAGCATCGTGATTTTGACCAACTTCAGCTCGATTTACCGGAACTTGAGGAATATTTTCCAGTCCCAGGGACGCTAAACTAACTCCTGATGGCCTTGTTTTTCAGTCAAAGAACACAGCAAAACTTTTTGAACGCTCACTTTCGGGCTTCTCGGCCAAAATATAGCCCCACTTCACTTTAAGACTGAAACAGTAGCCGATACCGCATTTCGCACATCGTGATTTTGATTAACTTCGGTTCGATTCCCCGAAACTTGGGCAATCTTTTTCAGTCCCGGGGACTCTAAACTAACCCCTGATGGCCTTGGTTTGCAGTGAAATGGACACAGCAAAAGCTTTTGAACGCTCACTTTCGGGCTTCTGGCCCGAAATATAGCCCCACTTCACTTTAAGACAGAAACAGTAGCCGAGACCACTTTAGGGGCATCGTGATTTTCACCAACCTCGGCTCAATTTCCCGGACCTTGGGGCATATTTTCCAGTCCCGGGGACTCTAAACCAGCTCCTGATGGCTTTGGTTTGCAGTCAAATAAACACAGGCAAACTTTTTGAACGCTCACTTTCAAGGTCCTGGACAGGACTAAAGCCTCACTTCACTTTAAGACTGAAACAGTAAGCGAGACCGCCTAACGCGCACCGTGATTTTGACCAACTTCGGCTAAATTTCCCTGAACTTGGGGGGATATTTTCCAGTCCCGAAGACTCTTAAGTAACCCCTGATGGCCTTCGTTTCAATTGGAATAGATACAGCAAAACTTTTTGAAGCTCACTTTTGAGCTTCTGGGCCGAAATATAGCCCCACTTCACTTTAACACTGAAAGACTAGCCAAGACCGTCTTGCGCGCATCGTGATTTTGACCAACGTCTTCTCGATTTTCCGGAACTTGGAAAATATATTGCAGTCCCGGGGACTCCAAACTAACTCCTGATGGCCTTGTTTTGCAGTGAAATGGACACAGCAAATTTTTTGCAGCGCTCACTTTGGAGCTTCTGGGCCGAAATAGAGCCCCACTTCACTTTAAGACTGAAAGAGTAGCCGAGGCCGCCTTAGGCGCATCGTGATTTTGACCGACTTCGGCTTGAGTTGCCAGAACTTAAAAGATATTTTCCACTCCCGGGGACTCTAAACTAACTCATGATGGCCTTGGTTTTCAGTGAAATTGAGAGAGGAAAACTTTTTGAACGCTCACTTTCGAGCTTCTGGACCGAAATATAGCCCTACTTCACTTTCAGACTCAAAGAGTAGCCGAGACCGCCTTACGCGAATCGTTATTTTGATCAACTTCGTCTCGATTTGGCGGAACTTGGAGGATATTTTCCAGTTCCGGGGACTTTAAACTACTTTCTGAGGGCCTTGCTTTGCAGTGAAATGGGCACAGCATAACTTTTTGAACGCTCACTTTCGAGCTTCTGGGCCAAAATATACAGCCACGTTACTTTAAAACTAAAAGAGTAGCCGAGACTGCTTTTCGCGCATCGTGATTTTGACAAACTTCGGCTCGATTTCCCGGAACTTGGGGGATATTTTGATGTCCCGAAGACTGTAAACTATCTCCTGATGTGGCTTGGTTCGCGGTGAAATGGACACAGCAAAACTTTTTGAACTTTCACTTTCGAGCTTCTGGGCCGAAATATAGCCCGAGTTCACTTTAAGAATGAAAGAATAGCCGAGACCGCCTTACACGCATCGTGATTTTGACCAACTTTGGCTCGATTTCCCAGGAAATGGGGAATATTTTCCGGTACCGGGGACTCTAAAGTAACTCCTGATTGCCTTGGTTTGCATTGAAATGGAGAGAGCAAAACTTTTTCAACGCTCCCCTTCGGGCTTCTGAGCCGAAATATAGCCCCACTTCAGTTGAAGACTGAAAGAGTAGCCGAGACCGCCTTACGCGCATCGCGATTTTGACCAACTTCGGCTCGATTTCCCGAGACATCGGGGATATATTCATGTTTCGAGGACTCTAAACTAACCCCTGATGGCCTTGGTCTGCAGTGAAATGGACACAGCAAATTTTTTTGAACGCTTACTTTCGAAATTCTGGGCCGAAATATAGCCCCACTTCACTTTAAGACTGAAATAGTAGCCGAGACCGCCTTAGACGCATCGTGATTTTGACCAACTTCGGCTTGAGTTGCCAGAACTTAAGGGATACTTTTTAGTCCCGCGGACTCAAAACTAACTCATGATGGCCTTGGTTTTCAGTTAAGTTGAGAGAGCAAAACTTTTTGCACTTTCACTTTCGAGCTTCTCGGCCGAACTATAGCCCCAGTTCACTTTAAGAATCAAAGAGTAGTCGAGACCGCCTTACGCGCATCGTGATTTTGGGATACTTCGGCTCGATTTCCCGGAAATAGGGGGATATTTTCCAGTCCCGGGGACTCTAAACTAAGTCCTGATTGCCTTGGTTTGCAGTGAAATGGACACAGGCACACTTTTTGAACGCGCACTTTCGAGCTTGCTGGCCGACATATAGCCCTACTTCTTTTTAAGACTGAAAGAGTAGGCGGGAGCGCCTTACGCGCATTGTGATTTTGAGGATCTTCGGCTCGATCTGGCGAAACTTGGGAGATATTTTCCAGTCCCAAAGTCTCTAAACTCACTCCTGATTGTCTAAGATGTGAGTGAAATAGACACAAAAATTTTTGAAGCCTTACTTTCGAGCTTCTGGAGTTAAATCTAAGCCCACTTTACCTTAAGACTGAAAGAGTAGCCGAGACCCCCTTAAGCGCATGGTGATTTTGACTTACTTCGGGAGGATTTGCCGTAACTTGGGGGATATTTCCAGTTCCTTTGACGCTAAACTAAGTCGTGATGGCCTTGTTTTGCAGTGAAATGGACACAGCAAAACTTTTTAAACACTCAGTTTCGAGCTTCTGGGCCGAAATATTGCCCCAATTCACTTTAAGACTGAAAGAGTAGCCAAGACCGCCGTACGCGCGTCGTGATTTTGACCAACTTCGGTTAAATTTCCCGGAACTTGGGGGATATTTTCCAGTCCCGGGGACTCTAAACTGGCCCCCGACGTCCTTGGTCTGCAGTAAAATGGACACAGCAAAACTTTTTGAACGCTCACTTTTGAGCTTCTGGGCCGAAATATAGCTCCACTTCACTTTAAGAGTGAAAGAGTAGCCGAGACCGCCTTACGCCCATCGTAATTTTGACCAACTTCGGCTCGATTTCCCGGAACTTGGGGGATATTTTCCAGTCCCGCGGACTCTAAAGTAACTCCTGATGGCCTTGCTCTGGAGTGAAATGGACACAGCACAACTTTTTGAAGGCTCACTTTCGAGCTTCTGGGGGGAAATATTGCGCCAGTTCACTTTAAGAATGAAAGAGTAACCGGGACCGCCTTACGCGCACTCGTGATTTTGACCAACTTTGGCTCAATTTCCCGGGAAATGGCGGATATTTTCCGGTACCGGGGACTCTAAAGTAACTCCTGATTTCCTCGGTTTGCAGTGAAATGGACACAGCACAACTTTTTGAACGCTCACTTTTGAGCTTCTGGGCCGAAGCATAGCCCTACTTCACTTTAAGACTGAAAGACTAGCCGAGACCGCCTTACGCGCATCGTGATTTTGGGATACTTCGGCTCGATTTCCCGGAACTTGGGAGATAATTCCCAGTCCCGGGCACTCTAAACTAATTCCTGATGGCCTTGGTTTTCAGTGAAATGGACACAGCCAAACTTTTTGAACGTTCACTTTCGAGCTTCTGGGCCGAAATATAGCCCCACTTCACCTTAAGACTGAAAGAGTAGCCGGGACCGCCTTACGCGCATGCTAATTTTGTCGAACTTCGGCTTGATTTCCTGGGACTTGGGGGATATTTTCCAGTCCCGGAAGCTCTAAACTAACTCCTGAATGCCTTGGTTTTTAGTGAAATGGAGACAGGTAAAAGGAGCGCACGCTCGGTTTCCAAGTTGTAGGCCGAAATATAGCCCCACTTTAGTTTAAGACTGAAAGTGTACACGAAACCGCCTTAAGCGCATCGAAATTTTTAGCAACTATGGCTCGATATGCCAAAACTTGGGGGATATTTTCCAGTCCCGGGGACTCTACCCTAACTCTTGATGGCCTTAGTTTTCAGTAAAATGGTCACAGGTAACAGGAGCGCACGCTCGGTGTCGAGCTTCTAAGCCGAAATGTAGCCCCAGTTCATTTTAAGACTGAAAGAGTAAATGAATCTGCCGTACGCCTATCGTAATTTTAAGAAAGTATGGCTCAATTTGCCGCAACTTGGAGGATAGCTTCCAGTCTCGAAGATTCTAAACTATCTCCCGATGGACTTAGTTCTTAGTGAAATGGACACAGGTAAAAGGAGCGCACGCTCGGTGTCGAGCTTGTAGAACCGAAATATAGCCCCACTTCATTTTCGGAGTAAACGAGTAGCCGAGACCGCCTTACGCGCATCGTGATTTTGAGCATCTTTGGCTCGACTTGCCGGAATTCGGGCAATATTTTCCAGTCCCGAGGACTCTATGTTAACTCCTGATGAACTTAGTTTTCAGTGATATGTACACAGGCAAAAGGAGCGCACGTTCGGTGTTGAGCTTCTCGGCCGAAATATAGCCCCACTTCATTTTAAGACTCAAAGAGTAGCCGAGACCGTCTTCCACGCATCGTGATTTTGAGCAACTTTGTCTCGATCTGCCAGAATTTGGGAAATATTTTCCATTCCCAAGGACTCTAAACTAACTACTGATGGCCTAAGATGTCACTGAAATGGACACAGGTAAAATTAGCGCACGCCCGGTCTCGAGCTTCTAGGTCGAAATATAGCCCCCCTTAATTTTAAGACTGAAAGAGTAGCCGAGACCGCCTTACGCGCATCGTGATTTTGGGCCACTTTTGCTCGATTTCCCGCAAGTTGGCGAATAATTTAAAGTCCCGGGGACGCTAAACTAACTCCCGATGACCTTGCTTTGCAGTTTAATGAACACAGCAAAACATTCTGAACGCTCACCTTCGAGCTTCAGTGAGGCAATATAGCCCTACTTAAATTTAAGACTGAAAGAATAACCGAGAGCCCGTTACGCGCATCGTAATTTTCATCAACTTCGGCGCCATTTCCTGGAACTTGGAGAATATTTTCCAGTTCCGGGGACTCTAAACTAACTCCTGATTGCCTTGGTTTGCAGTCAAATGGACACAGCAAAACTTTTTGAACGCTCACTTTGGAGCTTGTGGGCCTAAATATAGCCACACTTGACTTTAAGACTGAAACAGTAGCCGAGACCACGTTACGCGCATCGTGATTTTGAGCAACTTCTGCTCGCTTTCCTGGAACTAGGGGAATCTTTTCCAGTCCCGGGGACTCTAAACTAACTCCAGATGGCCATGGTTTGCAGTCAAATTCACACAGCACAAGTTTTTGAACGAACACTTTCGAGCTTTTAGGCCGAAATATAGTCCCACATTACTTACGACTTAAAGAGTAGCCGAGACCGGCGTGCGCGCATCGTGATTTTGACCAACTTCGGGTCGATATTCCGGAACTTGGGGGATATTTTCCAGTCCCAGGGACTCTAAATTAACTCTTGATGGCCTTGGTTTGCAGTGAAATGGAGACAGCAAAACTTTTTGAACGCTCACCTTAAAGCTTCTGGGCCGAAATATAGCCCACTTTACTTTAATACTGAAAAAGTAGCCGAGACCGCCTTACGCGCATCGTGATTTTGAGAAACTTCGGATGGATTTCCCGGAACTTGGGGGATATTTTCCAGTCCCTTGGACGCTAAACTAGGTGCCGATGGCCTTGTTTTGCAGTGAAATAGACACAGCAAAGCTTTTTGAAGGCTCACTTTCGAGGTTGTGGGCCGAAATATAGCCATACTTCACTTCAAGACTGAAAGAGTAGCAGAGACCGCCTTACGTGCATCGTGATTTTCAGCAACTTCGGCTCGATTTGCCGGAACTAAGGGGATATATTCCAGTTCTGAGGACTCTAAACTAATTCCTGATGGCCTTGGTCTGCAGTAAAATGGAGTCAGCAAAACTTTTTGAACGCTCAATTTCGAGCTTCTAGGCCAAAATATAGCCCCCCATTACTTTAACACTGAAAGAGTAGCCGACACCGCCTTACGTGCATCGTGATTTTGACAAACTTCGGGTTGATTTCCCGGAACTTGGGGGATATTTTCCAGTCCCGGGGACTCTCAACAAACTCCTGCTTGTCTTGGTTTGCAGTGAAATGGACACCGAAAGCTTTTGAACGCTCACTCTCGAGTTTCTGGGCCGAAATAGAGCCCCATTTTACTTTAAGACTGAAAGAGTAGGCGAGACCGTCTTGAGCGAATCGTGATTTTGACCAATTTCGCGTTTATTTCCCGAAACTTGGGGGATATATTCCAGTCAAAGGGACTCTACAGTAACTCCTGATGGTCTTGGTTTTCAGTGAAATAGACAGAGCACAACTTTGGAGCACTGGGCAGAAATATAGCCCCACTTTAGTTTAAGACTGAAAGAGTAGATGAGACCGGCTTACACGCATCGTAATTTTGACGAACTTCGAATGGATTTCCCGGAACTTGGGGGATATTTTGCAGTCCCTTGGACGCTAAACTAAGTCCTGATGGCCTTGTTTTGAAGTAAAATGGACACAACAAAACTTTTTGAACGCTCACTTTCTAGCTTGTGGGCCGAAATATAGCCACACTTCACTTTAGGACTGACACAGTAGCCGAGACCACGTCACGCGCATCATGAATTTGATCAACTTCGGCTCGATTTCCCGGGACTTGAGGGATATTCTCCAGTCCCGGGGACTCTAAACTAACATCTGATGGCCTTGGTTTGCACTGAAAGTGACAGAGCAAAACATTTTAAACACTCACTTTCGAGCTTCTGGGCCGAAATATAGCCCCACTTCACTTTAAGACTGAAAGAGTAGCCAAGACCACCTTACGCACATCGTGATTTTGACCAACTTCGGCTCGATTTACCGGAACTTGGGGGATATTTTCCAGTCCCGAGGACTCTTAAGTAACCCCTGATGGCCTTGGTTTGCATTGAAATGGATACAGCAAAATTTTTGAACGCTCACTTTTGAGCTTCTGGACCGAAATATAGCCCCACTTCACTTTAAGACTGAAAGAGTAGCGGAGACCGTCTTACGCGCATCGTGATTTTGACCAACGTCTTCTCGATTTTCCGGAACTTAGGAAATACATTCCACTCCCGGGGACTCTAAACTAACTACTGATAGCCTTGGTTTGCAGTGAAATAGAGACAGTAATTTTTTTGAGCTTTGAGCTTGTGGGCCGAAATAGAGCCCCACTTCACTTTAAGACTGAAGGAGTAGCCGACACCGCCTTAAGCGCACCGTGATTTTGACCAACTTCGGCTCGATTTGCCGGAACTTGGGGGATATTTTCCAGTCCCGGGAACTCTAAACTAACTCCTGATTGTCTTGGTTTTCAGTGAAATGGACACAGCGAAACTTTTTGAACGCTCACTCTCGAGCTTCTGGACCGAAATATAGCCCCACTTTACTTTAAGACTGAAAGAGTAGCCGAGACCATCTTGCGCAAATCGTAATTTTGACCAACTTCGGGTCGGTTTCCCGGAACTTGGGGGATATATTCCATTTCCGTGGGCTCTAAACTAACTCCTGATGGCCTTGGTTTTCAGTCAAATGGACAAAGGAAAGCTTTTTGAACACTCTCTTTGTAGCTTCTGGGCCGAACTAAAATCCCACTTCACTTTCAGACTGAAATAGTAGCCGAGACCGCCTCACGCGCATCGTGAGTTACACCAAGTTCAGCTCGATTTCACGCAACTTTTGGGATATTTTCCAGTCCGGGGGACTCTAAACTAACTCCCGATGGCCTTGGTTTGCACTGAAATGCGCACAGCATAAATTTTTGAACGCCCACTTTGGAGCTTGTGGACCGAAATATAGCCCCACTTCACTTTAAGACTGAAAGAGTAGCCGAGATCGCCTAACGCGCATCGTGATTTTGACCATTTTTGGATCGATTTCTCGGAACTTGGGGAATATTTTCCAGTCCCGGGGATTCTAAACTAACTCCTGATCGCCTTGCTTTGCATTGAAATGGACAGAGCGAAACTTTTTGAACGCTCACTTTCGAGCGTGTGGCCCGAAATATAGCCACACTTTACTTTAAGACTGAAACAGTAGAACAGACCGCAATTTGCGCATCGTGATTTTGATCAACTTCGGCTCGCTTTCCCGGAACTTGGGGAATATTTTCCAGTCCCGGGGACCCTAAACTTAGTCCTGATGGCCTTGTTTTGAAGTGAAATTGAAACAGCAAAACTTTTTGAACGCTCACTTTCTAGCTTGTGGGCCGAAATATAGGCACCCTTGACTTTAAGACTGAAACAGTAGCCGAGACCACGTTACGCATCATGAATTTGATCATCTTCGGCTCCAATTCCCGGGACTTGGGGGATATGCTCCAGTACCGGGGACTCTAAACTAACTCCTGATGGGCTTGGTTTGCATTGATATGGACACAGCACAATTTTTTAAACGCACACTTTCGAGATTCTGGGCCGAAATATAGCCCCACTTCACTCTAAGACTGAAAGAGTAGCCGACACTATCTTACGCAAATCGTGATTTTGACCAACTTCGGCTCGATTTCCCGGAAGTTGGGGGATATTTTCCAGTCCCGGGGACTCTAAACCAGCTCCTGATGGCTTTGGTTTGCAGTCAAATAAACACAGGGAAACTTTTTGAACGCTCACTTTCAAGCTCCTGGTCAGGAATAAAGCCTCACTTCACTTTAAGACTGAAACAGTAAGCGAGACCGCCTAACGCGCACCGTGATTTTGACCAACTTCGGCTAAATTTTCCTGAACTTGGGGGGATATTTTCCAGTCTCGAAGACTCTTAAGTAACCCCTGATGGCATTCGTTTGCATTGAAATGGATACAGCAAAACTTTTTGAAGCTCACTTTTGAGCTTCTGGGCCGAAATATAGCCCCACTTCACTTTAAGACTGAAAGACTAGCCATGATCGTGTTGCGCGCATCGTGATTTTGACCAACGTCTTCTCGATTTTCCGGAACTTGGGAAATATATTGCAGTCCCGGGGACTCTAAACTAACTCCTGATAGCCTTGGTTTGCAGTGAAATGGACACAGCAAATTTTTTGCAGCGCTGACTTTGGAGCTTCTGGGCCGAAATAGAGCCCCACTTCACTTTAAGACTGAAAGAGTAGCCGAGGCCGCCTTAGGCGCATCGTGATTTTGACCAACTTCGGCTTGAGTTGCCAGAACTTAAAAGATATTTTCCACTCCCGGGGACTCTAAACTAACTCATGATGGCCTTGGTTTTCAGTGACATTGAGAGAGGAAAACTTTTTGAACGCTCACTTTCGAGCTTCTGGACCGAAATATAGCCCTACTTCACTTTCAGACTCAAAGAGTAGCCGAGACCGCCTTACGCGAATCGTTATTTTGACCAACTTCGTCTCGATTTCGCGGAACTTGAAGGATATTTTCCAGTTCTGGGGACGGTAAACTACTTCCTGAGGGCCTTTCTTTGCAGTTAAAAGGGGCACAGCATAACTTTTTGAACGCTCACTTTCGAGCTTCTGGGCCAAAATATACGGCCACGTCACTTTAAGACTAAAAGAGTAACGGAGACTGCTTTACGCGCATCGTGATTTTGACAAACTTCGGCTCGATTTCCCGGAACTTGGGGGATATTTTGATGTCCCGGAGACTGTAAACTATCTCCTGATGTGGCTTGGTTCGCGGTGAAATGGACACAGCAAAACTTTTTGAACTTTCACTTTCGAGCTTCTGGGCCGAAATATAGCCCGAGTTCACTTTAAGAATGAAAGAATAGCCGAGACCGCCTTACGCGCATCGTGATTTTGACCAACTTTGGCTCGATTTCCCAGGAAATGGGGAATATTTTCCGGTACTGCGGACTCTAAAGTAACTCCTGATTGCCTTGGTTTGCATTGAAATGGAGAGAGCAAAACTTTTTCAACGCTCCCCTTCGGGCTTCTGAGCCGAAATATAGCCCCACTTCAGTTTAAGACTGAAAGAGTAGCCGAGACCGTCTTACGCGCATCGTGATTTTGACCAACTTCGGCTCGATTTCCCGAAACTTCGGGGATATATTCAAGTTCCAAGGACTCTAAACTAACCCCTGATGGCCTTGGTCTGCAGTGAAATGGACACAGCAAATTTTTTTGAACGCTTACTTTCGAAATTCTGGGCCGAAATATAGCCCCACTTTACTTTAAGACTGAAATAGTAGCCGAGACCGCCTTAGACGCATCGTGATTTTGACCAACTTCGGCTTGAGTTGCCAGAACTTAAAAGATATTTTCCACTCCCGGGGACTCTAAACTAAATCATGGTGGCCTTGGTTTTCAGTTAAATTGAGAGAACAAAACTTTTTGAACGCTCACTTTCGAGCTTCTGGGCCGAAATATACAGCCACGTCACTTTAAGACTAAAAGAGTAGCCGAGACTGCTTTACGCGCATCGTGATTTTCACAAACTTCGGCTCGATTTCCCGGGACTTGGGGGATATTTTGATGTTCTGGACACTGTAAACAATCTGCTGATGCGGGATGGTTTGCGGTGAAATGGACACAGCAAAACGTTTTGAAGTTTCACTTTTGAGGTTGTGGGCCGAAATATAGCCCCAGTTCACTTTAAGAATCAAAGAGTAGCCGAGACTGTTTTACGCGCATCCTGACTTTCACAAACTTCGGCTCGATTTCCCGGGACTTGGGGGATATTTTGATGTCCTGGACACTGTAAACAATCTGCTTATGCGGGATGGTTTGCGGTGAAATGGACACAGCAAAACGTTTTCAAGTTTCACTTTCGAGCTTCTGGGCCGAAATATAGCCCCAGTTCACTTTAAGAATCAAAGAGTAGCCGAGACCGCCTTACGCGCATTGTGATTTTGACAAAATTCGGCTCGATTTCCCCGAACTTGGGCGATATTTTCCAGTCCCGAGCAGTCTAAACTAACTCCTGATGGCCTTGGTTTGCAGTGAACTGAAGAAGGTAACACTTTTTGAACGCTTATTTTCGAGCTTCTGGGATGAAATATAGCCCCACTTCACTTTAAGACTGAAAGAGTAGGCGAGACCGCCTTACGCGCATCGTGATTTTGAGCGACTTTCGCTCGATTTTCTAGAATTTTGGCGATATTTTCAAGTCCCGGAGACTCTAAACTAACTGCTGATGGCCTTGGTTTGATGTGAAATGGACGCAGGAAAACTTTTTGAACGCTCAGTTTCGAGCTTCTGGGCCGAAATACAACCGTACTTCACTTTAAGACTGAAATAGTAGCCGAGACCTCCTTACGAGCATCGTGATTTTGGCCCAGTTCAGCTCGATTTCCCGGAACTTGGGGGATATTTTCCAGTCCGGGGGACTTTAAACTAACTCCTGATGGCCTTGGTTTGCAGTTAAATGCACAAAGCGTAGCTTTTTAAAGGTTCACTTTCGAGCTTCTGGGCCGAAATATAGCCCCACTTTACTTTAAGACTGAAAGAGTAGCCGAGACCGTCTTACGCGCATCGTGATTTTGAGCAACTTCCGTTGGATTTCCCGGAACTTCGGGGATATATTCCAGTCCCGGGGACTCTAAACTAACTGCTGATGGCCTTGGTTTGCAGTGAAATGGACACAGCACATTTTTTTTGAACGCTCACTTTCGAGCTTCTCGGCCGAAATATAGCCCTACTTCACTTTAAGGCTGAAAGAGTAGCCGAGACCGTCTTACGCGCATCGTAATTTTGACCATCTTCGGCTCGATTTGCCGGAAGTAGGCGAATATTTTCAATTACCGGGGTGGCTAAACTAACTTCCGATGGCCTTAGTTTGCAGTTAAATGGACACGGCAAAACTTTTTGAACGCTCACTTTTGAGCTTAGGGCTTGAAATATAGCCCCACTTTACTTTAAGACTAAAAGAGTAGGCGAGACCGCCCTACGCGCATCGTGATTTTGGGATACTTCGGCTCGATTTCCCGGAAATAGGGGGATATTTTCCAGTCCCGGGGACTCTAAACTAACTCCTGATGGCCTTGGTTTCCAGTGAAATGGACACAGGCACACTTTTTGAACGCGCAATTTCGAGCTTGCTGCCCGAAATATTGCCCTACTTCTTTTTAAGACTGAAAGAGTAGGCGGGAGCGCCTTACGCGCATTGTGATTTTGAGGATCTTCGGCTCGATCTGGCGAAACTTGGGAGATAGTTTCCAGTCCCAAAGTCTCTAAACTCACTCCTGATTGTCTAAGATGTGAGTGAAATAGACACAAAAATTTTTGAAGCCTTACTTTCGAGCTTCTGGAGTTAAATCTAAGCCCACTTTACCTTAAGACTGAAAGAGTAGCCGAGACCCCCTTAAGCGCATGGTGATTTTGACTAACTTCGGGTGGATTTGCCTTAACTTGGGGGATATTTCCAGTTCCTTTGACGCTAAACTAAGTCGTGATGGCCTTGTTTTGCAGTGAAATGGACACAGCAAAACTTTTTAAACACTCAGTTTCGAGCGTCTGGGGCGAAATATTGCCCCAATTGACTTTAAGACTGAAAGAGTAGCCGAGACCGCTGTACGCGCGTCGTGATTTTGACCAACTTCGGTTAAATTTCCCGGAACTTGGGGGATATTTTCCAGTCCCGGGGACTCTAAACTGACCCCCGACGTCCTTGCTCTGCAGTAAAATGGACACAGCAAAACTTTTTGAACGCTCACTTTTGAGCTTATGGGCCGAAGCATAGCCCTACTTCACTTTAAGACTGAAAGAGTAGCCGGGACCGCCTTACGCGCATGCTAATTTTGTCGAACTTCGGCTTGATTTCCTGGGACTTGGGGGATATTTTCCAGTCCCGGAAGCTCTAAACTAACTCCTGAATGCCTTGGTTTTTAGTGAAATGGACACAGGTAAAAGGAGCGCACGCTCGGTTTCCAGGTTGTAGGCCGAAATATAGCCCCACTTTATTTTAAGACTGAAAGTGTACACGAAACCGCCTTAAGCGCATCGAAATTTTTAGCCACTATGGCTCGATATGCCAAAACTTGGGGGATATTTTCCAGTCCCGAGGACTCTACCCTAACTCTTGATGGCCTTAGTTTTCAGTAAAATGGTCACAGGTAGCAGGAGTGCCCGCTCGGTGTCGAGCTTCTAGGCCGAAATGTAGCCCCAGTTCATTTTAAGACTGAAAGAGTAAACGAAACTGCCGTACGCCTATCCTAATTTTAAGAAAGTATGGCTCAATTTGCCGCAACTTGGAGGATACCTTCCAGTCTCGAGGATTCTAAACTATCTCCTGATGGACTTAGTTCTTAGTGAAATGGACACAGGTAAAAGGAGCGCACGCTCGGTGTCGAGCTTGTAGAACCGAAATATAGCCCCACTTCATTTTCGGAGTAAACGAGTAGCCGAGACCGCCTTACGCGCATCGTGATTTTGAGCATCTTTGGCTCGGTTTGCCGGAATTCGGGCAATATTTTCCAGTCCCGAGGACTCTATGTTAACTCCTGATGAACTTAGTTTTCAGTGATATGTACACAGGCAAAAGGAGCGCACGCTCGATGTTGAGCTTCTCGGCCGAAATATAGCCCCACTTCATTTTAAGACTCGAAGAGTAGCCGAGACCGCCTTCCACGCATCGTGATTTTGAGCAACTTTGGCTCGATCTGCCAGAATTTGGGAAATATTTTCCATTCCTAAGGACTCTAAACTAACTCCTGATGGACTAAGATGTCAGTGAAATGGACACAGGTAAAATTAGCGCACGCCCGGTCTCGAGCTTCTAGGTCGAAATATAGCCCCCCTTAATTTTAAGACTGAAAGAGTAGCCGAGACCGCCTTACGCGCATCGTGATTTTGGTTCACGTTTGCTCGATTTCCCGGAAGTTGGCGAATAATTTAAAATGCCGGGGACGCTAAACTAACTCCCGATAACCTTGGTTTGCAGTTTAATGAACACAGCAAAACATTCTGAACGCTCACCTTCGAGCTTCAGTGCCGCAATATAGCCCTACTTAAATTTAAGACTGAAAGAATAACCGAGAGCCCGTTACGCGCATCGTAATTTTCATCAACTTTGGCGCCATTTCCTGGAACTTGGGGAATATTTTCCAGTTCCCGGGAATCTAAACTAACTCCTGATTGCCTTGGTTTGCAGTCAAATGGAAACAGTAAAACTTTTTGAACGCTCACTTTCGAGCTTGTGGGCCTAAATATAGCCACACTTCACTTTAAGACTGAAACAGTAGCCGAGACCCCCTTAAGCGCATCGTGATTTTGACTAACTTCGGGTGGATTTCCCGTAACTTGGGGAATCTTTTCCAGTCCCGGGGACTCTAAACTAACTCCTGATGGCCATGGTTTGCAGTGAAATTGACACAGCACAAGTTTTTGAACGAACACTTTCGAGCTTTTAGGCCGAAATATAGTCCCATATCACTTACGACTGAAAGAGTAGCCGAGACCGGCGTGCGCGCATCGTGATTTTGACCAACTTCGGGTCGATATTCCGGAACTTGGGGGATATTTTCCAGTCCCAGGAACTCTAAATTAACTCTTGATGGCCTTGGTTTGCAGTGAAATGGAGACAGCAAAACTTTTTGAACGCGCAGCTTCAAGCTTCTGGGCCGAAATATAGCCCACTTTACTTTAATACTGAAAAAGTAGCCGAGACCGCCTTACGCGCATCGTGATTTTGACAAACTTCCGACGGATTTCCCGGAACTTGGGGGATATTTTCCAGTCCCTTGGACGCTAAACTAGGTGCCGATGGCCTTGTTTTGCAGTGAAATAGACACAGCAAAGCTTTTTGAAGGCTCACTTTCGAGGTTGTAGGCCGAAATATAGCCATACTTCACTTTAAGACTGAAACAGTAGCCGAGACCACGTTTTGCGCATCGTGATTTTGATCAACTTCGGCTCGATTTCCCGGAACTTGCGAAACATTTTCCAGTCTCGGGGACTCTAAACTAACTCGTGCTGCTCTTGGTTTGCAGTGAAACGGAAACAGAAAAAGTTTTTGAACGCACGCTTTCGAGCTTCTGCACCGAAATAGAACCCCACTTCACTTGAAGACTGAAAGAGTAGGCGAGACCGCCTTACGTGCATCGTGATTTTGAGCGACTTCGGCTCGATTTGCCGGAATTAAGGGGATATATTCCAGTTCTGAGAACTCTAAACTACTTCCTGATGGCCTTGGTTTGCAGTAAAATGGACCCAGCAAAACTTTTTGAACGCTCAATTTCGAGCTTCTGGGCCAAAATATAGCCCCCCATTACTTTAACACTGAAAGAGTAGCCGAGACCGCCTTACGTGCATCGTGATTTTGACAAACTTCGGGTTGATTTCCCGGAACTTGGGGGATATTTTCCAGTCCCGGGGACTCTCAACTAACTCCTGCTTGTCTTGGTTTGCAGTGAAATGGACACAGCGAAAGTTTTTGAACGCTCACTCTCGAGCTTCTGGGCCGAAATATAGCCCCACTTCACTTTAAGACTGAAAGAGTAGCCGAGACCGTCTTGCGCAAATCGTGATTTTGACCAATTTCGCGTTTATCTCCCGAAACTTAGAGGATCTATTCTAGTCAAAGACACTCTACAGTAACTCCTGATGGCCTTGGTCTTCAGTGAAATGGACAGAGCACAACTTTGCAGCTTCTGGGCAGAAATATAGCCCCACTTTACTTTAAGACTGAAAGAGTAGATGAGACCGCCTTACGCGCATCGTAATTT
This sequence comes from Orbicella franksi, assembly GCF_964199315.1. Lineage (NCBI taxonomy): Eukaryota > Metazoa > Cnidaria > Anthozoa > Scleractinia > Merulinidae > Orbicella > Orbicella franksi. The sequence goes on along the minus strand of NC_138156.1, from coordinate 276,558 downwards.
TGACGAACTTCGAATGGATTTCCCGGAACTTGGGGGATATTTTGCAGTCCCTTGGACGCTAAACTAAGTCCTGATGGCCTTGTTTTGAAGTAAAATGGACACAACAAAACTTTTTGAACGCTCACTTTCTAGCTTGTGGGCCGAAATATAGCCACACTTCACTTTAGGACTGACACAGTAGCCGAGACCACGTTACGCGCATCATGAATTTGATCAACTTCGGCTCGATTTCCCGGGACTTGGGGAATATTCTCCAGTCCCGGGGACTCTAAACTAACTTCTGATGGCCTTGGTTTGCACTGAAAGTGACAGAGCAAAACATTTTAAACACTCCCTTTCGAGCTTCTGGGCCGAAATATAGCCCCACTTCACTTTAAGACTGAAAGAGTAGCCGAGACCACCTTACGCACATCGTGATTTTGACCAACTTCGGCTCGATTTATCGGAACTTGGGGGATACTTTCCAGTCCCGCGGACTCTTAAGTAACCCCTGATGGCCTTCGTTTGCATTGAAATGCATACAGCAAAACTTTTTGAACGCTCACTTTTGAGCTTCTGGGCCGAAATATAGCCCCACTTCACTTTAAGACTGAAAGAGTAGCCGAGACCGTCTTACGCGCATCGTGATTTTGACCAACGTTTTCTCGATTTTCCGGAACTTAGGAAATACATTCCACTCCCGGGGACTCTAAACTAACTACTGGTAGCCTTGGTTTGCAGTGAAATAGAGACAGTAATTTTTTTTGAGCTTTGAGCTTGTGGGCCGAAATAGAGCCCCACTTCACTTTAAGACTGAAGGAGTAGCCGACACCGCCTTAAGCGCACCGTGATTTTGACCAACTTCGGCTCGATTTGCCGGAGCTTGGGGGATATTTTCCAGTCCCGGGAACTCTAAACTAACTCCTGATTGTCTTGGTTTTCAGTGAAATGGACACAGCGAAACTTTTTGAACGCTCACTCTCCAGCTTCTGGACCGAAATATAGCCCCACTTCACTTTAAGACTGAAAGAGTAGCCGAGACCGTCTTGCGCAAATCGTGATTTTGACCAACTTCGGGTCGGTTTCTTGGAACTTTGGGAATATATTCCATTTCCGCGGGCTCTAAATTAACTCCTGATGGCCTTGGTTTTCAGTGAAATGCACAAAGGAAACCTTTTTGAACACTCTCTTTGTAGTTTCTGGGCCGAAATAGAATCCCACTTCACTTTCAGACTGAAATAGTAGCCGAGACCGCCTTAGCGCATCGTGAGTTAGACCAAGTTCAGCTCGATTTCACGCAACTTTTGGGATATTTTCCAGTCCGGGGGACTCTAAACTAACTCCGGATTGCCTTGGTTTGCGTTGAAATGCGCAGAGCATAAATTTTTTAACGCCCACTTTGGAGCTTCTGCGCCGAAATATAGCCCCACTGCACTTTAAGACTGAAAGAGTAGCCGAGATCGCCTTACGCGCATCGTGATTTTGACCATTTTCGGATCAATTTCTCGGAACTTGGGGCATATTTTCCAGTCCCGGGGACTCTAAATTAACTCCTGATCGCCTTGCTTTGCGTTGAAATGGACAGAGCAAAACTCTTTGAAGGCTCACTTTCGAGCTTGTGGGCCGAAATATAGCCACACTTTACTTTAAGACTGAAACAGTAGCCGAGACCGCATTTCGCGCAGCGTGATTTTGATCAACTCCGGCTCGCTTTCCCGGATCTTGGGGAATATTTTCCAGTCCCGGTGACCCTAAACTAAGTCCTGATGGCTTTGTTTTGAAGTGAAATGGACACCGCAAAACTCTTTGAACGCTCACTTTCTAGCTTGTGGGCCGAAATATAGGCACACTTGACTTTAAGACTGAGACAGTAGCCGAGACCACGTTACGCGCATCATGAATTTGATCAACTTCGGCTCCAATTCCAGGGATTTGGGGGATAATTTCCAGTCCCAGGGACTCTAAACTAACTCCTGATGGCCTTGGTTAGCATTGAAATGGACACAGCACAATTTTTTGAACGCACACTTTCGAGATTCTGGGCCGAAATATAGCCCCACTTCACTTAAGACTGAAAGAGTAGCCGACACCGCCTTACTCGCATTGTGAGTTTGACAAAATTCCGGTCGATATTCCGAAACTTGAGGAATATTTTCCAGTCCCAGGAGCTCTAAACTAACTCCTCATGGCCTTGGTTTGCAGTGAAATGGACAGAGCAAAACTTTTTGAACGCTCACCTTCGAGCTTCCTGGCCGAAAGAAAGCCCCACTTTCCTTTAAGATTTAAAGAGTAACCGAGACCACCTTACAGGCATTGTGATTTTGACAAACTTCGGGTGGATCTCCCGGAACTTGGGGAACATTTTCCAGTCCCTTGGACGCTAGGCTATCTCCTGATGGCCTTGTTTTGCAGTGAAATGGACACAGCAAAACTTTTTGAACGCTCACTTTCGAGCTTGTGGGCCGAAATATAGCCACACTTTACTTTAAGACTGAAACAGTAGCCGAGAGCGCATTTCGCGCATCGTGATTTTGATCAACTTCGGCTCGCTTTCCCGAAACTTGGGGAATATTTTCCAGTCCCGGGGACCCTAAACTAACTTTTGATAGCTTTGGTTTGCAGTCAAATGCACACAGCAAAACTTTTTGAACGCTCACTTTCGAGCTTCTGGACAGAAATATAGCCCCATTTCACCTTAAGACTGAAAGGGTAGCCGAGACCGCTTTGGGAGCATCGTGATTTTGACCAACTTCAGCTCGATTTACCGGAACTTGGAGAATATTTTCCAGTCCCAGGGACGCTAAACTAACTCGCGATGGCCTTGTTTTTCAGTCAAAGAACACACCAAACTTTTTGAAGGGTCACTTTCGGGCTTCTGGGCCGAAATATAGCCCCACTTCACTTTAAGACTGAAACAGTAGCCGATACCGCATTTCGCGCATCGTGATTTTGCTCAACTTCGGTTCGATTCCCCTGAACTTGGGCAATATTTTTCAGTCCCAGGGACTCTAAACTAAGCCCTGATGGCCTTTGTTTGCAGTGAAATGGACACAGCAAAACTTTTTGAACCGTCACTTTCGGCCTTCTGCCCCGAAATATAGCCCCACTTCACTTTAAGACAGAAAGAGTAGCCGAGACCACTTTAGGGGCATCGTGATTTTCACCAACCTCGGCTCAATTTCCCGGACCTTGGGGCATATTTTCTTGTCCCGGGGACGCTAAACTAACTTTTGATGGCCTTGGTTTGCAGTGAAATGAACACAGCAAAACTTTTTGAACGCACACTTTCGGGCTTCCCGCCCAAAATATAGCTCCACTTCACTCTAAGACTGAGAGAGTAGCCGACACTACCTTACGCAAATCGTGATTTTGACCAACTTCGGCTCGATTTCCCGGAAGTTGGGGGATATTTTCCAGTCCCGCGGAATCTAAACTAGCTCCTGATGGCTTTGGTTTACAGTCAAATAAACACAGGGAAACTTTTTGAACGCTCACTTTCAAGCTCCTGGGCAGGAATAAAGCCTCACTTCACTTTAAGACTGAAACAGTAAGCGAGACCGCGTAACACGCACCGTGATTTTCACCAACTTCGGCTAAATTTCCCTGAACTTGGGGGGATATTTTCCAGTCTCGAAGACTCTTAAGTAACCCCTGATGGCATTCGTTTGCATTGAAATGGATACAGCAAAACTTTTTGAAGCTCACTTTTGAGCTTCTGGGCCGAAATATAGCCCCACTTCACTTTAAGACTAAAAGACTAGCCGAGACCGTCTTGCGCGCATCGTGATTTTGACCAACGTCTTCTCGATTTTCCGGAACTTGGGAAATATAATGCAGTCCCGGGGACTCTAAACTAACTCCTGATGGCCTTGGTTTGCAGTGAAATGGACACAGTAAATTTTTTGCAGCGCTCACTTTGGAGCTTCTGGGCCGAAATAGAGCCCCACTTCACTTTAAGACTGAAAGAGTAGCCGAGGCCGCCTTAGGCGCATCGTGATTTTGACCAACTTCGGCTTGAGTTGCCAGAACTTAAAAGATATTTTCCACTCCCGGGGACTCTAAACTAACTCATGATGGCCTTGGTTTTCAGTGAAATTGAGAGAGGAAAACTTTTTGAACGCTCACTTTCGAGCTTCTGGACCGAAATATAGCCCTACTTCACTTTCAGACTCAAAGAGTAGCCGAGACCACCTTATGCGAATCGTTATTTTGACCAACTTCGTCTGGATTTCGCGGACCTTCGAGGATATTTTCCAGTTCCGGGGACTGTAAACTACTTCCTGAGGGCCTTGCTTTGCAGTGAAATGGGCACAGAATAACTTTTTGAACGCTCACTTTCGAGCTTCTGGGCCAAAATATACAGCCACGTTACTTTAAAACTAAAAGAGTAGCCGAGACTGCTTTACGCGCATCGTGATTTTGACAAACTTCGGCTCGATTTCCCGGAACTTGGGGGATATTTTGATGTCCCGGAGACTGTAAACTATCTCCTGATGTGGCTTGGTTCGCGGTGAAATGGACACAGCAAAACTTTTTGAACTTTCACTTTCGAGCTTCTGGGCCGAAATATAGCCCGAGTTCACTTTAAGAATGAAAGAATAGCCGAGACCGCCTTACGCGCATCGTGATTTTGACCAACTTTGGCTCGATTTCCCAGGAAATGGGGAATATTTTCCGGTACTGCGGACTCTAAAGTAACTCCTGATTGCCTTGGTTTGCATTGAAATGGAGAGAGCAAAACTTTTTCAACGCTCCCCTTCGGGCTTCTGAGCCGAAATATAGCCCCACTTCAGTTTAAGACTGAAAGAGTAGCCGAGACCGTCTTACGCGCATCGTGATTTTGACCAACTTCGGCTCGATTTCCCGAAACTTCGGGGATATATTCAAGTTCCAAGGACTCTAAACTAACCCCTGATGGCCTTGGTCTGCAGTGAAATGGACACAGCAAATTTTTTTGAACGCTTACTTTCGAAATTCTGGGCCGAAATATAGCCCCACTTCACTTTAAGACTGAAATAGTAGCCGAGACCGCCTTAGACGCATCGTGATTTTGACCAACTTCGGCTTGAGTTGCCAGAACTTAAGGGATGTTTCTTAGTCCCGCGGTCTCTAAACTAACTCATGATGGCCTTGGTTTTCAGTTAAATTGAGAAAGCAAAACTTTTTGAACGCTCACTTTCGAGCTTCTCGGCCGAAATATACAGCCACGTCACTTTAAGACTAAAAGAGTAGCCGAGACTGCTTTACGCGCATCGTGATTTTGACAAACTTCGGCTCGATTTCCCGGGACTTGGGGGATATTTTGATGTCCCGGACACTGTAAACAATCTGCTGATGTGGCTTGGTTTGCGGTGAAATGGACACAGCAAAACTTTTTGAACTTTCACTTTCCAGCTTCTGGGCCGAAATATAGCCCCAGTTCACTTCAAGAATCAAAGAGTAGACCAGATCGCCCTACGCGCATCGTGATTTTGACAAACTTCGGCTCGATTTCCCCGAACTTGGGCCATATTTTCCAGTCCCGAGGAGTCTAAACTAACTCCTGATTGCCTTGGTTTGCAGTGAAATGAACACAGCAAAACTTTTTGAACTTTCACTTTCTAGCTTCTCGGCCGAAATATAGCCCCAGTTCACTTTAAGAATCAAAGAGTGGCTGAGACCGCCTTACGCGCATCGTGATTTTGACAAAACTCGGCTCGATTTCCACGAACTTGGGCGATATTTTCCAGTCCCGAGCAGTCTAAACTAACTCCTGATGGCCTTGGTTTGCAGTGAACTGAAGAAGGTAACACTTTTTGAACGCTTATTTTCGAGCTTCTGGGATGAAATATAGCCGCACTTCACTTTAAGACTCAAAGAGTAGGCGAGACCGCCTTACGCGCATCGTGATTTTGAGCAACTTCCGCTCGATTTTCTAGAATTTTGGCGATATTTTCAAGTTCCGGGGGACTGTAAACTAACTCCTGATGGCCTTGGTTTGATGTGAAATGGACGCAGGAAAACTTTTTGAACGCTCAGTTTCGAGCTTCTGGGCCGAAATACAACCGTACTTCACTTTTAGACTGAAATAGTAGCCGAGACCTCCTTACGAGCATCATGATTTTGACCCAGTTAAGCTCGATCTCCCGCAACTTGGGGGATATTTTCCAGTCCGGGGGACTTTAAACTAACTCCTGATGGCCTTGGTTTCCAGTTAAATGCACGAAGCGTAACTTTTTAAAGGTTCACTTTCGAGCTTCTGGGCCGAAATATAGCCCCACTTTACTTTAAGCCTGAAAGAGTAGCCGAGAACGTCTTACGCGCATCGTGATTTGGCCAACTTCCGTTGGATTTCCCGGAACTTCGGGGATATATTCCAGTCGCGGGGACTCTAAACTAACTGCTGATGACCTTGGTTTGCAGTGAAATGGACACAGCACATTTTTTTGAACGCTCACTTTCGAGCTTCTCGGCCGAAATATAGCCCTACTTGACTTTAAGACTGAAAGAGTAGCCGAGACCGCCTTACGCGCATCGTAATTTTGACCATCTTCGGCTCGATTTGCCGGAAGTTGGCGAATATTTTCAATTCCCGGGGAAGCTAAACTAACTTCCAATGGCCTTAGTTTGCAGTTAAATGGACACGGCAAAACTTTTTGAACGCTCACTTTCGAGCTTATGGCTATATCGAAATATAGCCCCACTTAACTTTAAGACTGAAAGAGTAGCCGGGACCGCCTAACGCGCATGCTAATTTTGTCGAACTTCGGCTTGATTTCCTAGGACTTGGGGGATATTTTCCAGTCCCGGAAGCTCTAAACTAACTCCTGAATGCCTTGGTTTTTAGTGAAATGGACACAGGTAAAAGGAGCGCACGCTCGGTTTCCAAGTTGTAGGCCGGAATATAGCCCCACTTTATTTTAAGACTGAAAGTGTACACGAAATCGCCTTAAGCGCATCGAAATTTTTAGCCACTATGGCTCGATATGCCAAAACTTGGGGGATATTTTCAGGTGGCGGGGACTCTACCCTAACTCTTGATGGCCTTAGTTTTCAGTAAAATGGTCACAGGTAACAGGAGGGCACGCTCGGTGTCGAGCTTCTAGGCCGAAATGTAGCCCCAGTTCATTTTAAGACTGAAAGAGTAAACGAAACTGCCGTACGCCTATCGTAATTTTAAGAAAGTATGGCTCAATTTGCCGCAACTTGGAGGATAGCTTCCAGTCTCGAGGACTCTAAACTATCTCCTGGTGGACTTAGTTCTTAGTGAAATGGACACAGGTAAAAGGAGAGCACGCTCGGTGTCGAGCTTGTAGAACCGAAATAAAGCCCCACTTCATTTTCGGAGTAAACGAGTAGCCGAGACCGCCTTACGCGCATCGTGATTTTGAGCATCTTTGGCTCGGTTTGCCGGAATTCGGGCAATATTTTCCAGTCCCGAGGACTCTATGTTATTTCCTCATGAACTTAGTTTTAAGTGATATGTACACAGGCAAAAGGAGCGCACGCTCGGTGTTGAGCTTCTCGGCCGAAATATGGCCCCACTTCATTTTAAGACTGAAAGAGTAGCCGAGACCGCCTTACGCGCATCGTGATTTTAAGCAACTTTGGCTCGATCTGCCAGAATTTGGGAAATATTTTCCAGTCCCAAGGACTCTAAACTAACTCCTGATGGGCTAAGATGTAAGTGAAATGGACACAGGTAAAATTAGCGCACGCCCGGTCGCGAGTTTCTAGGTTGAAATATAGCCCCCCTTAATTTTAAGACTGAAAGAGGAGCCGAGACCGCCTTACGCGCATCGTGATTTTGGGCCACTTTTGCTCGATTTCCCGCAAGTTGGCGAATAATTTAAAGTCCCGGGGACGCTAAACTAACTCCCGATGACCTTGCTTTGCAGTTTAATGAACACAGCAAAACATTCTGAACGCTCACCTTCGAGCTTCAGTGCCGCAATATAGCCCTACTTAAATTTAAGACTGAAAGAATAACCGAGAGCCCGTTACGCGCATCGTAATTTTCATCAACTTTGGCGCCATTTCCTGGAACTTGGAGAATATTTTCCAGTTCCGGGGACTCTAAACTAACTCCTGATTGCCTTGGTTTGCAGTCAAATGGACACAGCAAAACTTTTTGAACGCTCACTTTCGAGCTTGTGGGCCTAAATATAGCCACACTTCACTTTAAGACTGAAACAGTTGCCGAGACCGCGTTCCGCGCATCGTGATTTTGAGCAACTTCTGCTCGCTTTCCTGGAACTTGGGGAATCTTTTCCAGTCCCGGGGACTCTAAACTAACTCCTGATGGCAATGGTTTGCAGTGAAATTCACACAGCACAAGTTTTTGAACGAACACTTTCGAGCTTTTAGGCCGAAATATAGTCCCACATCACTTACGACTTAAAGAGTAGCCGAGACCGGCGTGCGCGCATCGTGATTTTGACCAACTTCGGGTCGATATTCCGGAACTTGGGGATATTTTCCAGTCCCAGGGACTCTAAACTAACCCTTGATGGCCTTGGTTTGCAGTGAAATGGAGACAGCGAAACTTTTTGAACGCTCACCTCCAAGCTTCTGGGCCGAAATATAGCCCACTTTACTTTAATACTGAAAAAGTAGCCGAGACCGCCTTACGCGCATCGTGATTTTGACAAACTTCGGGTGGATTTCCCGGAACTTGGGGGATATTTTCCAGTCCCTTGGACGCTAGACTAGGTGCCGGTGGCCTTGTTTTGCAGTGAAATAGACACAGCAAAGCTTTTTGAAGGCTCACTTTCGAGGTTGTAGGCCGAAATATAGCCATACTTCACTTTAAGACTGAAACAGTAGCCAAGACCACGTTTCGCGCATCGTGATTTTGATCAACTTCGGCTCGATTTCCCGGAACTTGCGAAATATTTTCCAGTCTCGGGGACTCTAAAGTAACTCGTGCTGGTCTTGGTTTGCAGTGAAACGGAAACAGAAAAAGTTTTTGAACGCACGCTTTCGAGCTTCTGGACCGAAATAGAACCCCATTTTACTTTAAGACTGAAAGAGTAGGCGAGACCGTCTTGAGCGAATCGTGATTTTGACCAGTTTTGCGTTTATTTCCGAAACTTGGGGGATATATTCCAGTCAAAGGGACTCTAGAGTAACTCCTGATGGCCTTGGTTTTCAGTGAAATGGACAGAGCACAACTTTGCAGCTTCTGGGCAGAAATATAGCCCCACTGTACTTTAAGACTGAAAGAGTAGATGAGACCGCGTTACGCGCATCGTAATTTTGACGAACTTCGAATGGATTTCCCGGAACTTGGGGGATATTTTGCAGTCTCTTGGACGCTAAACTATGTCCTGATGGGCTTGTTTTTAACTAAAATGGATACAACAAAACTTTTTGAACGCTCACTTTCTAGCTTGTGGGCCGAAATATAGCCACACTTTACTTTAGGACTGACACAGTAGCCGAGACCACGTTACGCGCATCATGAATTTGATCAACTTCGGCTCGATTTCCCGGGACTTGGGGAATACTCTCCAGTCCCGGGGACTCTAAACTAACTTCTGATGGCCTTGGTTTGCACTGAAAGTGACAGAGCAAAAGTTTTTAAACACTCACTTTCGAGCTTCTGGGCCGAAATATAGCCCCACTTCACTTTAAGACTGAAAGAGTAGCCTAGAGCACCTTACGCACATCGTGATTTTGAGCAACTTCGGCTCGATTTACCGGAACTTCGGGGATATTTTCCAGTCCCGAGGACTCTTAAGTAACCCCTGATGGCCTTGGTTTGCATTGAAATGGATAGAGCAAAACTTTTTGAACGCTGACTTTTGAGCTTCTGGGCCGAAACATAGCCCCACTTCACTTTAAGACTGAAAGAGTAGCCAAGACCGTCTTGCGCAAATCGCGATTTTGACCAACTTCGGGTCGGTTTCCCGGAACTTGGGGGATATATTCCATTTCGGCGGGCTCTAAACTAACTCCTGATGGCCTTGGTTTTCAGTGAAATGGACAAAGGAAAGCTTTTTGAACACTCTCTTTGTAGCTTCTCGGCCGAAATAGAATTCCACTTCACTTTCAGACTGAAATAGTAGCCGAGACCACCTCACGCGCATCGTGAGTTAGACCAAGTTCAGCTTGATTTCACGCAACTTTTGGGATATTTTCCAGTCCGGGGGACTCTAAACTAACTCCGGATGGCCTTGTTTTGCACTGAAATGCGCACAGCATAAATTTTTGAACGCCCACTTTGGAGCTTCTGGGCCGAAATATAGCCCCACTTCACTTTGACTAAAAGAGTAGCCGAGATCGCCTTACGCGCATCGTGATTTTGACCATTTTCGGATCGATTTCTCGGAACTTGGGGAATATTTTCCAGTCCCGGGGACTCTAAATTAACTCCTGATCGCCTTGCTTTGCATTGAAATGGACACAGCAAAACTTTTTGAAGGCTCGCTTTCGAGCTTGTGGGCCGAAATATAGCCACACTTTACTTTAAGACTGAAACAGTTGCCGAGACCGCATTTCGCGCATCGTGATTTTGATCAACTTCGGCTCGCTTTCCCGGAACTTAGGGAATATTTTCCAGTCCCGGGGACCCTAAACTAACTTTTGATAGCCTTGGTTTGCAGTGAAATGCACACAGCAAAACTTTTTGAACGCTCACTTTCGAGCTTCTGGAAAGAAATATAGCACCACTTCACTTTAAGACTGAAAGGGTAGCCGAGACCGCTTTGGGAGCATCGTGATTTTGACCAACTTCAGCTCGATTTACCGGAACTTGGGGAATATTTTCCAGTGCCAGGGACGCTAAACTAAGTCGTGATGGCCTTGTTTTTCAGTCAAAGAACACAGCAAAACTTTTTGAAGGCTCACTTTCGGGCTTCTGGGCCGAAATATAGCCGCACTTCACTTTAAGACTGAAACAGTAGCCGATACCGCATTTCGCGCATCGTGATTTTGATCAACTTTGGTTCGATTTCCCGGAACTTGGGCAATATTTTTCAGTCCCGGGGACTCTAAACTAAGCCCTGATGGCCTTTGTTTGCAGTGAAATGGACACAGCAAAACTTTTTGAACGCTCACTTTCGGGCTTCTCGCCCGAAATCTAGCCCCACTTCACTCTAAGACTGAAAGAGTAGCCGACACTACCTTACGCAAATCGTGATTTTGACCAACTTCGGCTCGATTTCCCGGAAGTTGGGGGATATTTTCCAGTCTCGGGGACTCTAAACTAGCTCCTGATGGCTTTGGTTTCCAGTCAAACAAACAAAAGGAAACTTTTTGAACGCTCACTTTCAAGCTCCTGGGCAGGAATAAAGCCTCGCTTCAGTTTAAGACTGAAACAGTAAGCGAGACCGCCTAACGCGAACCGTGATTTTGACCAACTTCGGCTAAATTTCCCTGAACTTGGGGGGATATTTTCCAGTCCCGAAGACTCTTAAGTAACCCCTGATGGCCTTCGTTTGCATTGAAATGGATACAGCAAAACTTTTTGAAGCTCACTTTTGAGCTTCTGGGCCGAAATATAAACCCACTTCACTTTAACACTGAAAGACTAGCCGAGACCGTCTTGCGCGCATCGTGATTTTGAACAACGTCTTCTCGATTTTCAGGAACTTGGGAAATATAATGCAGTCCCGGGGACTCTAAACTAACTCCTGATGGCCTTGGTTTGCAGTGAAATGGACACAGCAAATTTTTTGCAGCGCTCACTTTGGAGCTTCTGGGCCGAAATAGAGCCCCACTTCACTTTAAGACTGAAAGAGTAGCCGAGGCCGCCTTAGGCGCATCGTGATTTTGACCAACTTCGGCTTGAGTTGCCAGAACTTAAAAGATATTTTCCACTCCCGGGGACTCTAAACTAACTCATGATGGCCTTGGTTTTCAGTGACATTGAGAGAGGAAAACTTTTTGAACGCTCACTTTCGAGCTTCTGGACCGAAATATAGCCCTACTTCACTTTCAGACTCAAAGAGTAGCCGAGACCGCCTTATGCGAATCGTTATTTTGACCAACTTCGTCTCGATTTGGCGGACCTTGGAGGATATTTTCCAGTTCCAGAGACTGTAAACTACTTCCTGAGGGCCTTGCTTTGTTGTGAAATGGGCACAGCATAACTTTTTGAACGCTCACTTTCGAGCTTCTGGGCCAAAATATACAGCCACGTCACTTTAAGACTAAAAGAGTAACGGAGACTGCTTTACGCGCATCGTGATTTTGACAAACTTCGACTCGATTTCCCGGAACTTGGGGGATATTTTGATGTCCCGGAGACTGTAAACTATCTCCTGATGTGGCTTGGTTCGCGGTGAAATGGACACAGCAAAACTTTTTGAACTTTCACTTTCGAGCTTCTGGGCCGAAATATAGCCCGAGTTCACTTTAAGAATGAAAGAATAGGCGAAACCGCCTTACGCGCATCGTGATTTTGACACTCTTTGGCTCGATTTCCCAGGAAATGGGGAATATTTTCCGGTACCGGGGACTCTAAAGTAACTCCTGATTGCCTTGGTTTGCATTGAAATGGAGAGAGCAAAACTTTTTCAACGCTCCCCTTCGGGCTTCTGAGCCGAAATATAGCCCCACTTCAGTTTAAGACTGAAAGAGTAGCCGAGACCGTCTTACGCGCATCGTGATTTTGACCAACTTCGGCTCGATTTCCCGAAACTTCGGGGATATATTCAAGATCCAAGGACTCTAAACTAACCCCTGATGGCCTTGGTCTGCAGTGAAATGGACACAGCAAATTTTTTTGAACGCTTACTTTCGAAATTCTGGGCCGAAATATAGCCCCACTTCACTTTAAGACTGAAATAGTAGCCGAGACCGCCTTAGACGCATCGTGATTTTGACCAACTTCGGCTTGAGTTGCCAGAACTTAAGGGATATTTCTTAGTCCCACAGTCTCTAAACTAACTCATGATGGCCTTGGTTTTCAGTTAAATTAAGAAAGCAACACTTTTTGAACGCTCACTTTCGAGCTTCTCGGCCGAAATATACAGCCACGTCACTTTAAGACTAAAAGAGTAGCCGAGACTGCTTTACGCGCATCGTGATTTTGACAAATTTCGGCTCGATTTCCCGGGACTTGGGGGATATTTTGATGTCCCGGACACTGTAAACAATCTGCTGATGTGGCTTGGTTTGCGGTGAAATGGACACAGCAAAACTTTTTGAACTTTCACTTTCGAACGTCTGGGCCGAAATATAGCCCCAGTTCAGTTTAAGAATCAAAGAGTGGCCTAGACCGCCTTACGCGCATCGTGATTTTGAGAAACTTCGGCTCGATTTCCCCGAACTTGAGCGATATTTTCCAGTCCCGAGCAGTCTAAAGTAACTCCTGATGGCCTTGGTTTGCAGTGAAATGAACACAACAAAACTTTTTGAACTTTCACTTTCTAGCTTCTCGGCCGAAATATAGCCCCAGTTCACTTTAAGAATCAAAGAGTAGCCGAGACCGCCTTACGCACATCGTAATTTTGACAAAATTCGGCTCGATTTCTGGGAACTTGGGCGATATTTTCCAGTCCCGAGTAGTCTAAACTAACTCCTGATGGCCTTGGTTTGCAGTGAACTGAAGAAGGTAACACTTTTTGAACGCTTATTTTCGAGCTTCTGGGATGAAATATAGCCGCACTTCACTTTAAGACTCAAAGAGTAGGCGAGACCGTCTTACGTGCATCATGATTTTGACCAACTTCCGTTGGATTTCCCGGAACTTCGGGGATATATTCCAGTCGCGGGGACTATAAACTAACTGCTGATGGCCTTGGTTTGCAGTGAAATGGACACAGCACATTTTTTTGGACGCTCACTTTCGAGCTTCTCGGCCGAAATATAGCCCTACTTCACTTTAAGACTGAAAGAGTAGCCGAGACCGCCTTACGCGCATCGTAATTTTGACCAACTTCGGCTCGATTTCCCGGAAATAGGGGGATATTTTCCAGTCCCGGGGACTCTAAACTAACTCCTGATGGCCTTGGTTTCCAGTGAAATGGACACAGGAATACTTTTTGAACGCGCACTTTCGAGCTTGCTAGCCGAAATATAGCCCTACTTCTTTTCAAGACTGAAAGAGTAGGCGGGAGCGCCTTACGCGCATTGTGATTTTGAGGATCTTCGGCTCGATCTGGCGAAACTTGGGAGATATTTTCCAATCCCAAAGTCTCTAAACTCACTCCTGATTGTCTAAGATGTGAGTGAAATAGACACAAAAATTTTTGAAGCCTTACTTTCGAGCTTCTGGAGTTAAATCTAAGCCCACTTTACCTTAAGACTGAAAGAGTAGCCGAGACCCCCTTAAGCGCATGGTGATTTTGAGTAACTTCGGGTGGATTTCCCGTAACTTGGGGGATATTTTCAGTTCCTTTGACGCTAAACTAAGTCGTGATGGCCTTGTTTTGCAGTGAAATGGAGACAGCAAAACTTTTTAAACACTCAGTTTTGAGCTTCTAGGCCGAAATATTGCCTTAATTCACTTTAAGACTGAAAGAGTAGCCGAGACCGCCGTACGCGCGTCGTGATTTTGACCAACTTCGGTTAAATTTCCCGGAACTTGGGGGATATTTTCCAGTCCCAGGGACTCTAAACTGACCCCCGACGTCCTTGGTCTGCAGTAAAATGGACACAGCAAGACTTTTTGAACGCTCACTTTTGAGGTTCTGGGCCGAAATATAGCTCCACTTCACTTTAAGAGTGAAAGAGTAGCCGAGACCGCCTTACGCCCATCGTAATTTTGACCAACTTCGGCTCGATTTCCCGGAACTTGGGGGATATTTTCCAGTCCCGCGGACTCTAAAGTAACTCCTGATGGCATTGCTCTGGAGTGAAATGGACACAGCACAACTTTTTGAACCCTCACTTTCGAGCTTCTGGGGGGAAATATTGATCCAGTTGACTTTAAGAATTAAAGAGTAACCGGGACCGCCTTACGCGCATCGTGATGTTGACCAACTTTGGCTCGATTTCCCGGGAAATGGGGGATATTTTCCGGTACCGGGGACTCTAAACTAACTCCTGATTTCCTCGGTTTGCAGTGAAATGGACACAGCACAACTTTTTGAACGCTCACTTTTGAGCTTCTGGGCCGAAGCATAGCCCTACTTCACTTTAAGACTGAAAGACTAGCCGAGACCGCCTTACGCGCATCGTGATTTTGGGCTACTTCGGCTCGATTTCCCGGAACTTGGGAGATAATTACCAGTCCCGGGCACTCTAAACTAATTCCTGATGGCCTTGGTTTTCAGTGAAATGGACACAGCCAAACTTTTTGAACGTTCACTTTCGAGCTTCTGGGCCGAAATATAGCCCCACTTCACTTTAAGACTGAAAGAGTAGCCGGGACCGCTTTACGCGCATGCTAATTTTGTCGAACTTCGGCTTGATTTCCTGGGACTTGGGGGATATTTTCCAGTCCCGGAAGCTCTAAACTAACTCCTGAATGCCTTGGTTTTTAGTGAAATGGACACAGGTAAAAGGAGCGCACGCTCGGTTTCCAGGTTGTAGGCCCAAATATAGCCCCACTTTATTTTAAGACTGAAAGTGTACACGAAATCGCCTTAAGCGCATCGAAATTTTTAGCCACTATGGCTCGATATGCCAAAACTTGGGGGATATTTTCCAGTCACGGGGACTCTACTCTAACTCTTGATGGCCTTAGTTTTCAGTAAAATGGTCACAGGTAACAGGAGCGCACGCTCGGTGTCGAGCTTCTAGGCCGAAATGTAGCCCCAGTTCATTTTAAGACTGAAAGAGTAAACGAAACTGCCGTACGCCTATCTTAATTTTAAGAAAGTATGGCTCAATTTGCCGCAACGTGGAGGATAGCTTCCAGTCTCGAGGACTCTAAACTATCTCCTGGTGGACTTAGTTCTTAGTGAAATGGACACAGGTAAAAGGAGAGCACGCTCGGTGTCGAGCTTGTAGAACCGAAATATAGCCCCACTTCATTTTCGGAGTAAACGAGTAGCCGAGACCGCCTTACGCGCATCGTGATTTTGAGCATCTTTGGCTCGATTTGCCGGAATTCGCGCAATATTTTCCAGTCCCGAGGACTCTATGTTAACTCCTGATGAGCTTAGTTTTCAGTGATATGTACACAGGCAAAAGGAGCGCACGCTCGGTGTTGAGCTTCTCGGCCGAAATATAGCCCCACTTCATTTTAAGACTGAAAGAGTAGCCGAGACCGCCTTACGCGCATCGTGATTTTGAGCAACTTTGGCTCGATCTGCCAGAATTTGGGAAATATTTTCCAGTCCCAAGGACTCTAAACTAACTCCTGATGGCCTAAGATGTCAGTGAAATGGACACAGGTAAAATTAGCGCACGCCCGGTCTCGAGCTTCTAGGTCGAAATATAGCCCCCCTTAATTTTAAGACTGAAAGAGTAGCCGAGACCGCCTTACGCGCATCGTGATTTTGGGCCACTTTTGCTCGATTTCCCGCAAGTTGGCGAATAATTTAAAGTCCCGGGGATGCTAAACTAACTCCCGATGACCTTGGTTTGCAGTTTAATGAACACAGCAAAACATTCTGAACGCTCACCTTCGAGCTTCAGTGCCGCAATATAGCCCTACTTAAATTTAAGACTGAAAGAATCACCGAGAGCCCGTTACGCGCATCGTAATTTTCATCAACTTCGGCGCCATTTCCTGGAACTTGGACAATATTTTCCAGTTCCGGGGACTCTAAACTAACTCCTGATTGCCTTGGTTTGCAGTCAAATGGACACAGCAAAACTTTTTGAACGCTCACATTCGAGCTTGTGGGCCTAAATATAGCCACACTTCACTTTAAGACTGAAACAGTAGCCGAGACCGCGTTCCGCGCATCGTGATTTTGAGCAACTTCTGCTCGCTTTCCTGGAACTAGGGGAATCTTTCCCAATCCCGGGAACTCTAAACTAACTCCTGATGGCCATGGTTTGCAGTGAAATTCACACAGCACAAGTTTTTGAACGAACACTTTCGAGCTTTTAGGCCGAAATATAGTCCCACATCACTTACGACTTAAAGAGTAGCCGAGACCGGCGTGCGCGCATCGTGATTTTGACCAACTTCGGGTCGATATTCCGGAACTTGGGGGATATTTTCCAGTCCCACGGACTCTAAACTAACTCTTGATGGCCTTGGTTTGCAGTGAAATGGAGACAGCAAAACTTTTTGAACGCTCACCTTCAAGCTTCTGGGCCGAAATATAGCCCACTTTACTTTAATACTGAAAAAGTAGCCGAGACCGCCTTACGCGCATCGTGATTTTGACAAACTTCGGGTGGATTTCCCGGAGCTTGCGGGATATTTTCCAGTCCCTTGGACGCTAAACTAGGTACCGATGGCCTTGTTTTGCAGTGAAATAAACACAGCAAAGCTTTTTGAAGGCTCACTTTCGAGGTTGTGGGCCGAAATATAGCCATACTTCACTTTAAGACTGAAACAGTAGCCGAGACCACGTTTCGCGCATCGTGATTTTGATCAACTTCGGCTCGATTTCCCGGAACTTCCGAAATATTTTCCAGTCCCGGGACTCTAAAGTAACTCGTGCTGGTCTTGGTTTGCAGTGAAACGGAAAGAGAAAAAGTTTTTGAACGCATACTTTCGAGCTTCTGGACCGAAATAGAACCCCACTTCACTTGAAGACTGAAAGAGTAGGCGAGACCGCCTTACGTGCATCGTGATTTTGAGCAACTTCGGCTCGATTTGCCGGAACTAAGGGGATATATTCCTGTTCTGAGGACTCCAAACTAATTCCTGAGGGCCTTGGTTTGCAGTAAAATGGAGTCAGCAAAACTTTTTGAACGCTCAATTTCGAGCTTCTGTGCCAAAATATAGCCCCCATTACTTTAACACTGAAAGAGTAGCCGTGACCGCCTTACGTGCATCGTGATTTTCACAAACTTCGGGTTGATTTCCCGGAACTTGGGGGATATTTTCCAGTCCCGGGGACTCTCAACTAACTCCTGCTTGTCTTGGTTTGCAGTGAAATGGACACAGCGAAAGTTTTTGAACGCTCACTCTCGAGCTTCTGGGCCGAAATAGAGCCCCATTTTACTTTAAGACTGAAAGGGTAGGTGAGACCGTCTTGAGCGAATCGTGATTTTGACCAATTTCGCCTTTCTTTCCCGAAACTTGGGGGATATATTCCAGTCAAAGGGACTCTACAGTAACTCCTGATAGCCTTGGTTTTCAGTGAAATGGACAGAGCACAACTTTGCAGCTTCTGGGCAGAAATATAGCCTCACTTTACTTTAAGACTGAAAGAGTAGATGAGACCGCCTTACGCGCATCGTAATTTTGACGAACTTCGAATGGATTTCCCGGAACTTGGGGGATATTTTGCAGTCTCTTGGACGCTAAACTATGTCCTGATGGCCTTGTTTGAACGCTCACTTTCTAGCTTGTGGGCCGAAATATAGCCACACTTCACTTTAGGACTGACACAGTGGCCGAGACCACGTTACGCGCATCATGAATTTGATCAACTTCCGCTGGATTTCCAGGGACTTGGGGGATATTCTCCAGTCCCGGGGACTCTAAACTAACTTCTGATGGCCTTGGTTTGCACTGAAAGTGACAGAGCAAAACTTTTTAAACACTCACTTTCGAGCTTGTGGGCCGAAATATAGCCCCACTTCGTTTTAAGACTGAAAGAGTAGCCGAGACCACCTTACGCGTATCGTGATTTTGACCAACTTCGGCTCGATTTACCGGAACTTGGGGGATATTTTCCAGTCCCGATGACTCTTAAGTAACCCCTGATGGCCTTGGTTTGCATTGAAATGGATACAGCAAAACTTTTTGAAAGCTCACTTTTGAGCTTCTGGGTCGAAATATAGCCCCACTTCACTTTAAGACTGAAAGAGTAGCCGAGACCACCTTACGCACATCGTGATTTCGACCAACTTCGGGTCGGTTTCCCGGAACTTGGGGGATATATTCCATTTCGGCGGGCTCTAAACTAACTCCTGATGGCCTTGGTTTTCAGTAAAATGGACAAAGGAAAGCTTTTTGAACGCTCACTTTCGAGCTCGTGGGCCGAAATATAGGCACACTTTACTTTAAGACTGAAACAGTAGCCGAGACCGCATTTCGCGCATCGTGATTTTGATCAACTTCGGCTCGCTTTCCCGGAACTTGGGAAATATTTTCCAGTCCCGGTGACCCTAAACTAAGTCCTGATGGCCTTGTTTTGAAGTGAAACGGACACAGTTAAACTTTTTGAACGGTCACTTTCTAGCTTGTGGGCCGAAATATAGGCACACTTGACTTTAAGACTGAAAGAGTAGCCGAGACCACGTTACGCGCATCATGAATTTGATCA
This sequence comes from Orbicella franksi, assembly GCF_964199315.1. NCBI lineage: Eukaryota > Metazoa > Cnidaria > Anthozoa > Scleractinia > Merulinidae > Orbicella > Orbicella franksi. Next base: position 257,308 of record NC_138156.1, on the reverse strand, counting down.
ACTTCGGCTCAAATTCCCGGGACTTGGGCGATATGTTCCAGTCCCGGGGACTCTAAACTAACTCCTGATGGGCTTGGTTTGCATTGAAATGGACACAGCACAATTTTTTGAACGCACACTTTCGAGATTCTGGGCCGAAATATAGCCCCACTTCACTTAAGACTGAAAGAGTAGCCGACACCGCCTTAATCGCATTGTGAGTTTGACAAAATTCCGGTCGATATTCCGAAACTTGGGGAATATTTTCCAGTCCCAGGAGCTCTAAACTAACTCCTCATGGCCTTGGTTTGCAGTGAAATGCACAGAGCAAAACTTTTTGAACGCTCACCTTCGAGCTTCCTGGCCGAAATAAAGCCCCACTTTACTTTAAGACCTAAAGAGTAACCGAGACGACCTTACGCCCATTGTGATTTTGACAAACTTCGGGAGGATCTCTCGGAACTTGGGGAACATTTTCCAGTCCCTTGCACGCTAAACTAAGTCCTGAGGTCCGTCTTTTGCAGTGAAATGGACACAGCAAAACTTTTTGAAGGCTCACTTTCGAGCTTGTGGGCCGCAATATAGCCACACTTTACTCTAAGACTGAAACAGTTGCCGAGACCGCATTTCGCGCATCGTGATTTTGATCAACTTCGGCTCGCTTTCCCGGAACTTGGGAAATATTTTCCAGTCCCGGGGACCCTAAACTAACTTTTGATAGCTTTCGTTTCCAGTGAAATGCACACAGCAAAACTTTTTGAACGCTCACTTTCGAGCTTCTGGAAAGAAATATAGCCCCACTTCACTTTAAGACTGAAAGGGTAGCCGAGACCGCTTTGGGAGCATCGTGATTTTGACCAACTTCAGCTCGATTTACCGGAACTTGGGGAATATTTTCCAGTGCCACGGACGCTAAACTAAGTCGTGATGTCCTTGTTTTTCAGTCAAAGAACACAGCAAACCTTTTTGAAGGTTCACTTTCGGGCTTCTGGCCCGAAATATAGCCCCACTTCACTTTAAGACAGAAACAGTAGCCGAGACCACTTTAGGGGCATCGTGATTTTCACCAACCTCGGCTCAATTTCCCGGACCTTGGGGTATATTTTCTTGTCCCGGGGACGTCAAACTAACTCCTGATGGCCTTGGTTTGCAGTGAAATGAACACAGCAAAACTTTTTGAACGCTCACTTTCGGGCTTCTCGCCCGAAATATAGCCCCACTTCATTCTAAGACTGAAAGAGTAGCCGACACTACCTTACGCAAATCGTGATTTTGACCAACTTAGGCTCGATTTCCCGGAAGTTGGGGGATATTTTCCAGTCCCGGGGACTCTAAACTAGCTCCTGATGGCTTTGGTTTGCAGTCAAATAAACACAGGGAAACTTTTTGAACGCTCACTTTCAAGCTCCTGGGCAGGAATAAAGCCTCACTTCACTTTAAGACTGAAACAGTAAGCGAGACCGCCTAACGCGAACCGTGATTTTGACCAACTTCGGCTAAATTTCCCTGAACTTGGGGGGATATTTTCCAGTCCCGAAGACTCTTAAGTAACCCGTGATGGCCTTCGTTTGCATTGAATGGATACAGCAAAACTTTTTGAAGCTCACTTTTGAGCTTCTGGGCCGAAATATAGCTCCACTTCACTTTAAGACTGAAAGACTAGCCAAGACCGTCTTGCACGCATCGTGATTTTGACCAACGTCTTCTCGATTTTCCGAAACTTGGGAAATATATTGCAGTCCCAGGGACTCCAAACTAACTCCTGATGGCCTTGGTTTGCAGTGAAATGGACACAGCAAATTTTTTGCAGCGCTGACTTTGGAGCTTCTGGGCCGAAATAGAGCCCCACTTCACTTTAAGACTGAAAGAGTAGCCGAGGCCGCCTTAGGCGCATCGTGATTTTGACCAACTTCGGCTTGAGTTGCCAGAACTTAAAAGATATTTTCCACTCCCGGGGACTCTAAACTAACTCATGATGGCCTTGGTTTTCAGTGAAATTGAGAGAGGAAAACTTTTTGAACGCTCACTTTCGAGCTTCTGGACCGAACTATAGCCCTACTTCACTTTCAGACTCAAAGAGTAGCCGAGACCGCCTTACGCGAATCGTTATTTTGACCAACTTCGTCTCGATTTGGCGGACCTTGGAGGATATTTTCCAGTTCCAGGGACTGTAAACGACTTCCTGAGGGCCTTGCTTTGTTGTGAAATGGGCACAGCATAACTTTTTGAACTTTCACTATCGAGCTTCTGGGCCGAAATATAACCCGAGTTCACTTTAAGAATGAAAGAATAGCCGAGACCGCCTTACGCGCATCGTGATTTTGACCAACTTTGGCTCGATTTCCCAGGAAATGGAAAATATTTTCCGGTACCGGGGACTCTAAAGTAACTCCTGATTGCCTTGGTTTGCACTGAAATGGAGAGAGCAAAACTTTTTCAACGCTCCCCTTCGGGCTTCTGAGCCGAAATATAGCCCCACTTCAGTTTAAGACTGAAAGAGTAGCCGAGACCGTCTTACGCGCATCGTGATTTTGACCAACTTTGGCTCGATTTCCCGAAACTTCGGGGATATATTCAAGTTGCAAGGACTCTAAACTAACCCCCGATGGCCTTGGTCTGCAGTGAAATGGAGACAGCGCAACTTTTTGGACGCTCACTTTCGAGCTTCTGGGGGGAAATATTGCCCCAGTTGACTTTAAGAATGAAAGAGTAACCGGGACCGGCTTACGCGCATCGTGATTTTGACCAACTTTGCCTCGATTTCCCGGGAAATGGGGGATATTTTCCAGTCCCGCGGATTCTAAAGTAACTGCTGATGGCCTTGCTCTGGAGCGAAATGGACACAGCGCAACTTTTTGGACGCTCACTTTCGAGCTTCTGGGGGGAAATATTGCCCCAGTTCACTTTAAGAATGAAAGATTAACCGGGACCGGCTTACGCGCATCGTGATTTTCACCAACTTTGGCTCGATTTCCCGAGAAATGGGGGATATTTTCCGGTACCGGGGACTCTAAAGAAACTCCTGATTTCTTCGGTTTGCAGTGAAATTGACACAGCACAACTTTTTGAACGCTCACTTTTGAGCTTCTGGGCCGAAGCATAGCCCTACTTCACTTTAAGAATGAAAGACTAGCCGAGACCGCCTTACGCGCATCGATATTTTGGGCTACTTCGGCTCGATTTCCCGGAACTTGGGAGATAATTCCCAGTCCCGGGCACTCTAATCTAATTCCTGATGGCCTTGGTTTTCAGTGAAATGGACACAGCCAACCTTTTTGAACGTTCACTTTCGCACTTCTGGGCCGAAATATAACCCCACTTCACTTTAAGACTGAAAGAGTAGCCGGGACCGCCCTACGCGCATGGTAATTCTGTCGAACTTCGGCTTGATTTCCTGGGACTTGGGGGATATTTTCCAGTCCCGGAAGCTCTAAACTAACTCCTGAATGCCTTGATTTTTAGTGAAATGGACACAGGTAAAAGGAGCGCACGCTCGGTTTCCAGGTTGTAGGCCCAAATATAGCCCCACTTTATTTTAAGACTGAAAGTGTACACGAAATCGCCTTAAGCGCATCGAAATTTTTAGCCACTATGGCTCGATATGCCAAAACTTGGGGGATAGTTTCCAGTCCCGGGGACTCTACCCTAACTCTTGATGGCCTTAGTTTTCAGTAAAATGGTCACAGGTAACAGGAGCGCACGCTCGGTGTCGAGCTTCTAGGCCGAAATGTAGCCCCAGTTCATTTTAAGACTGAAAGAGTAAACGAAACTGCCGTACGCCTATCGTAATTTTAAGAAAGTATGGCTCAATTTGCCGAAACTTGGAGGATAGCTTCCAGTCTCGAGGACTCTAAACTCTCTCCTGATGGACTTAGTTCTTAGTGAAATGGACACAGGTAAAAGGAGAGCACGCTCGGTGTCGAGCTTGTAGAACCGAAATATAGCCCCACTTCATTTTCGGAGTAAAGGAGTAGCCAAGACCGCCTTACGCGCATCGTGATTTTGAGCATCTTTGGCTCGATTTGCCGGAATTCGGGCAATATTTTCCAGTCCCGAGGACTCTATGTTAACTCCTGATGAGCTTAGTTTTCAGTGATATGTACACAGGCAAAAGGAGCGCACGCTCGGTGTTGAGCTTCTCGGCCGAAATATAGCCCCACTTCATTTTAAGACTGAAAGAGTAGCCGAGACCGCCTTACCCGCATCGTGATTTTGAGCAACTTTGGCTCGATCTGCCAGAATTTGGGAAATATTTTCCAGTCCCAAGGACTCTAAACTAACTCCTGATGGCCTAAGATGTCAGTGAAATTGACACAGGTAAAATTAGCGCACGCCCGGTCTCGAGCTTCTAGGTCGAAATATAGTCCCCCTTAATTTTAAGACTGAAAGAGTAGCCGAGACCGCCTTACGCGCATCGTGATTTTGAGCCACTTTTGCTCGATTTCCCGCAAGTTGGCGAATAATTTAAAGTCCCGGGGATGCTAAACTAACTCCCGATGACCTTGGTTTGCAGTTTAATGAACACAGCAAAACATTCTGAACGCTCACCTTCGAGCTTCAGTGCCGCAATATAGCCCTACTTAAATTTAAGACTGAAAGAATCACCGAGAGCCCGTTACGCGCATCGTAATTTTCATCAACCTCGGCGCCATTTCCTGGAACTTGGAGAATATTTTCCAGTTTCGAGGACTCTAAACTAACTCCTGATTGCCTTGGTTTGCAGTCAAATGGACACAGCAAAACTTTTTGAACGCTCACTTTGGAGCTTGTGGGCCTAAATATAGCCACACTTCACTTTAAGACTGAAACAGTAGCCGAGAACGCGTTACGCGCATCGTGCTTTTGAGCAACTTCTGCTTGCTTTCCTGGAACTTGGGGAATATTTTCCAGTCCCGGGGACTCTAAACTAACTCCTGATGGCCATGGTTTGCAGTGAAATTCACACAGCACAAGTTTTTGAACGAACACTTTCGAGCTTTTAGGCCGAAATATAGTCCCACATCACTTACGACTGAAAGAGTAGCCGAGACCGGCGTGCGCGCATCGTGATTTTGACCAACTTCGGGTCGATATTCCGGAACTTGGGGGATATTTTCCAGTCCCAGGGACTCTAAACTAACTCTTGATGGCCTTGGTTTGCATTGAAATGGAGACAGCAAAAGTTGTTCAACGCGCACCTTCAAGCTTCTGGGCCGAAATATAGCCCACTTTACTTTAATACTGAAAAAGTAGCCGAGACCGCCTTTCGCGCATCGTGATTTTGAGCAACTTCGGCTCGATTTGCCGGAACAAAGGGGATATATTCCAGTTCTGAGAACGCTAAAGTAGTTCCTGAGGGCCTTGGTTTGCACTAAAACCCAGCAAAGCTTTTTGAACGCTCAATTTCGAGCTTCTGGGCCAAAATATAGCCCCCCATTACTTTAACACTAAAAGAGTAGCCGAGACCGCCTTACGTGCATGGTGATTTTGACAAACTTCGGGTTGATTTCCCGGAACTTGGGGGATATTTTCCAGTCCCGGGCACTCCCAACTAACTCCTGCTTGTCTTGGTTTGCAGTGAAATGGACACAGCGAAAGTTTTTGAACGCTCACTCTCGAGCTTCTGGGCCGAAATAGAGCCCCATTTTACTTTAAGACTGAAAGGGTAGGCGAGACCGTCTTGAGCGAATCGTGATTTTGACCAATTTCGCCTTTCTTTCCCGAAACTTGGGGGATATATTCCAGTCAAAGGGACTCTACAGTAACTCCTGATGGCCTTGGTTTTCAGTGAAATGGACAGAGCACAACTTTGGAGCTTCTGGGCAGAAATATAGCCTCACTTTACTTTAAGACTGAAAGAGTAGATGAGACCGCCTTACGCGCATCGTAATTTTGACGAACTTCGAATGGATTTCCCGGAGTTTGGTGCATATTTTGCAGTCCCTTGGACGCTAAACTAAGTCCTGATGGCCTTGTTTTAAAGTAAAATGGACACAACAAAACTTTTTGAACGCTCACTTTCTAGCTTGTGGGCCGAAATATAGCCACACTTCACTTTAGGACTGACACAGTAACCGAGACCGCGTTACGCGCATCATGAATTTGATCAACTTCGGCTCGATTTCCCGGGACTTGGGGGATATTCTTCAGTCCCGGGGACTCTAAACTAACTTCTGATGGCCTTGGTTTGCACTGAAAGTGACAGAGCAAAGTTTTTTAAACACTCACTTTCGAGCTTCTGGGCCGAAATATAGCCCCACTTCACTTTGAGACTGAAAGAGTAGCCGAGACCACCTTACGCACATCGTGATTTTGACCAACTTCGGCTCGATTTACCGCAACTTGGGCGATATTTTCCAGTCCCGAGGACTCTTAAGTAACCCCTGATTGCCTTGGTTTGTATTGAAATGGATACAGCAAAACTTTTTGAACGCTCACTTTTGAGCTTCTGGGCCGAAATATAGCCCCACTTCACTTTAAGACTGAAAGAGTAGCCGAGACCGTGTTACGCGCATCGTGATTTTGACCAACGTCTTTTCGATTTTCCGGAACTTGGGAAATACATTCCACTCCCGGGGACTCTAAACTAACTACTGATAGCCTTGGTTTTCAGTGAAATAGAGACAGTAATTTTTTTTGAGCTTTGAGCTTGTGGGCCGAAATAGAGCCCCACTTCACTTTAAGACTGAAGGAGTAGCCGACACCGCGTCAAGCGCACCATGATTTTGACCAACTTCGGCTCGATATGCCGGAACTTGGGGGATATTTTCCAGTCCCGGGGACTCTAAACTAGCTCCTGATTGTCTTGGTTTTCAGTGAAATGGACACAGCGAAACTTTTTGAACGCTCACTCTCGAGCTTCTGGACCGAAATATAGCCCCACTTCACTTTAAGACTGAAACAGTACCCGATACCGCATTTCGCACATCGTGATTTTGATCAACTTCGGCTCGATTTCCCGGAACTTGGGCAATATTTTTCAGTCCCGGGGACTCTAAACTAACCCCTGATGGCCTTTGTTTGCAGTGAAATGGACACAGCAAAACTTTTTGAACGCTCACTTTCGGGCTTCTGGGCCGAAATATAGCCCCACTTCACTTTAAGACAGAAAGAGTAGCCGAGACCACTTTAGGGGCATCGTGATTTTCACCAACCTCGGCTCAATTTCCCGGACCTTGGGGCATACTTTCTTGTCCCGGGGACGCTAAACTAACTCCTGATGGCCTTGGTTTGCAGTGAAATGAACACAGCAAAACTTTTTGAACGCTCACTTTCGGGCTTCTCGCCCGAAATATAGCCCCACTTCACTCTAAGACTGAAAGAGTAGCCGACACTACCTTACGCAAATCGTGATTTTGACCAACTTCGACTCGATTTCCCGGAAGTTGGGGGATATTTTCCAGTCCCGGGGACTCTAAACTAGCTCCTGATGGCTTTGGTTTACAGTCAAATAAACACAGGCAAACTTTTTGAACGCTCACTTTCAAGCTCCTGGGCAGGAATAAAGCCTCACTTCACTTTAAGACTGAAACAGTAAGCGAGACCGCCTAACGCGCACCGTGATTTTGACCAACTTCGGCTCGATTTACCGCAACTTGGGCGATATTTTCCAGTCCCGAGGACTCTTAAGTAACCCCTGATTGCCTTGGTTTGTATTGAAATGGATACAGCAAAACTTTTTGAAGCTCACTTTTGAGCTTCTGGGCCGAAATATACCCCCACTTCACTTTAAGACTGAAAGACTAGCCAAGACCGTCTTGCGCGCACCGTGATTTTGACCAACGTCTTCTCGATTTTCCGGAACTTGGGAAATATATTGCAGTCCCGGGGACTCTAAACTAACTCCTGATGGCCTTGGTTTGCAGTGAAATGGACACAGCAAATTTTTTGCAGCGCTGACTTTGGAGCTTCTGGGTCGAAATAGAGCCCCACTTCACGTTAAGACTGAAAGAGTAGCCGAGGCCGCCTTATGCGCATCGTCATTTTGACCAACTTCGGCTTGAGTTGCCAGAACTTAAAAGATATTTTCCACTCCCGGGGACTCTAAACTAACTCATGATGGCCTTGGTTTTCAGTGAAATGGACACAGCAAATTTTTTTGAACGCTTACTTTCGAAATTCTGGGCCGAAATATAGCCCCACTTCACTTTAAGACTGAAATAGTAGCCGAGACCGCCTTAGACGCATCGTGATTTTGACCAACCTCGGCTTCAGTTGCCAGAACTTAAGGGATATTTTTTAGTCCCGTGGACCCTAAACTAACTCATGAGTGCCTTGGTTTTCAGTTAAATTGAGAGAGGAAAAGTTTTTGAACGCTCACTTTCGAGCTTCTGGGCCGAAATATACAGCCACGTCACTTTCAGACTAAAAGAGTAGCCGAGACTGCTTTACGCGCATCGTGATTTTGACAAACTTCGGCTCGATTTCCCGGGACTTGGGGGATATTTTGATGTCCCGGACACTTTAAACAATCTGCTGATGTGGCTTGGTTTGCGGTGAAATGGACACAGCAAAACTTTTTGAACTTTCACTTTCGAGCTTCTGGGCCGAAATATAGCCCCAGTTCACTTTAAGAATCAAAGAGTAGCCGAGACTGCTTTACGCGCATCGTGATTTTGACAAACTTCGGCTCGATTTCCCGGGACTTGGGGGATATTTTGATGTCCTGGACACTGTAAACAATCTGCTGATGTGAAATGGTTTGCGGTGAAATGGACGCAGCAAAACGTTTTGAACTTTCACTTTCTAGCTTCTCGGCCGAAATATAGCCCCAGTCCACTATAAGAATCAAAGAGTAGCCGAGACCGCCTTACGCGCATCGTGATTTTTGACAAAATTCGGCTCGATTTCCCCGAACTTGGGCGATATTTTTCAGTCCCGAGGAGTCTAAGCTAACTCCTGATCGCCTTGGTTTGCAGTGAAATGAACACAGCAAAACTTTTTGAACTTTCACTTTCTAGCTTCTCGGCCGAAACATAGCCCCAGTTCACTTTAAGAATCAAAGAGTAGCCGAGACCGCCTTACGCGCATCGTGATTGTGACAAAATTCGGCTCGATTTCCCCGAACTTGGGCGATATTTTCCAGTCCCGAGTAGTCTAAACTAACTCCTGATGGCCTTGGTTTGCAGTGAAGTAAACAAGGTAACACTTTTTGAACGCTTATTTTCGAGATTCTGAGATGAAATATAGCCCTATTTCACTTTAAGACTGAAAGAGTAGGCGAGACCGCCTTACGCGCATCGTGATTTTGAGCAACTTCCGCTCGATTTTCTAGAATTTTGGCGATATTTTCAAGTCCCGGGGACTCTAAACTAACTCCTGATGGCCTTGGTTTGATGTGAAATGGACGCAGGAAAACTTTTTGAACGCTCAGTTTCGAGCTTCTGGGCCGAAATACAACCGTACTTCACTTTAAGACAGAAATAGTAGCCGAGACCTCCTTACGAGCATCGTGATTTTGACCCAGTTCAGCTCGATCTCCCCGAACTTGGGGGATATTTTCCAGTCCGGGGGACTTTAAACTAACTCCTGATGGCCTTGGTTTGCAGTTAAATGCACAAAGCGTAACTTTTTAAAGGTTCACTTTCGAGCTTCTGGGCCGAAATATAGCCCCACTTTACTTTAAGACTGAAAGAGTAGCCGAGACCGTCTTACGCGCATCGTGATTTTGACCAACTTCCGTTCGATTTCCCGGAACTTCGGGGATACATTCCAGTCCCGGGGACTCTAAACTAACTGCTGATGGCCTTCGTTTGCAGTAAAATGGACACAGCACATTTTTTCGAACGCTCACTTTGGAGCTTCTCGGCCGAAATATAGCCCTACTTCACTTTAAGACTGAAAGAGTAGCCGAGACCGCCTTACGCGGATCGTAATTTTGACCAACTTCGGCTCGATTTCCCGGAAATAGGGGGATTTTTTTCAGTCCTCGGGACTCTAAACTAACTCCTGATGGCCTTGGTTTCCAGTGAAATGGACACAGGAACACTTTCTGAACGCGCACTTTCAAGCTTGCTGGCCGAAATATAGCCCTACTTCTTTTTAAGACTGAAAGAGTAGGCGGGAGTGCCTTACGCGCTTTGTGATTTTGAGTATTTTCGGCTCGATCTGGCGAAACTTGGGAGATATTTTCCAGTCCCAAAGTCTCTAAACTCACTCCTGATTGTCTAAGATGTGAGTGAAATAGACACAAAAATTTTTGAACCCTTACTTTCGAGCTTCTGGAGTTAAATCTAAGCCCACTTTACCTTAAGACTGAAAGAGTAGCCGAGACCCCCTTAAGCGCATGGTGATTTTGAGTAACTTCGGGTGGATTTCCCGTAACTTGGGGGATATTTCCAGTTCCTTTGACGCTAAACTAAGTCGTGATGGCCTTGTTTTGCAGTGAAATGGAGACAGCAAAACTTTTTAAACACTCAGTTTCGAGCTTCTGGGCCGAAATATAGCCCCACTTTACTTTAAGACTAAAAGAGTAGCCGAGACCGTCTTAGGCGCTTCGTGATTTTGACCAACTTCCGTTCGATTTCCCGGAACTTCGGGGATACATTCCAGTCCCGGGGACTCTAAACTAACTGCTGATGGCCTTCGTTTGCAGTGAAATGGACACAGCAAAACTTTTTGAACGCTCACTTTGGAGCTTCTCGGCCGAAATATAGCTCTACTTTACTTTAAGACTGAAAGAGTAGCCGAGACCGCCTTAAGTGCATCGTAATTTTGACAAACTTCAGGTGGATTTCCCCTAACTTGGGAGATATTTCCAGTTCCTTTGACGCTAAACTAAGTCGTGATGGCCTTGCTTTGCAGTCAAATAGACACAGCAAAGCTTTTTAAACACTTAGTTTCGAGCTTCTGGGCCGAAATATTCCCCCAATTCACTTTAAGACTGAAAGAGTAGCCGAGACCGCCGTACGCGCGTCGTGATTTTGACCAACTTCGGTTAAATTTCCCGGAACTTGGGGGATATTTTCCAGTTCCGGGGACTCTAAACTGATCCCCGACGTCCTTGGTCTGCAGTAAAATGGACACAGCAAAACTTTTTGAACGCTCACTTTTGAGCTTCTGGGCCGAAATATAGCTCCACTTCACTTTAAGAGTGAAAGAATAGCCGAGACCGCCTTACGCCCATCGTAATTTTGACCAACTTCGGCTCGATTTCCCGGAACTTGGGGGATATTTTCCAGTCCCGCGGACTCTAAAGTAACTCCTGATGGCCTTGCTCTGGAGTGAAATGGACACACCACAACTTTTTGAACGCTCACTTTCGAGCTTCTGGGGGGAAATATTGCCCCAGTTGACTTTCAGAATGAAAGAGTAACCGGGACCGCATTACGCGCATCTAGATTTTGATCAACTTTGGCTCGATTTCCCGGGAAATGGGGGATATTTTCCGGTACCGGGGACTCTAAACTAACCCCTGATGGCCTTGCTCTGGAGTGAAATGGACACAGCACAACTTTTTGAACGCTCACTTTTGAGCTTCTGTGTCGAAGCATAGCCCTACTTCACTTTAAGACTGAAAGACTAGCCGAGACCGCCTTACGCGCATCGTGATTTTGGGCTACTTCGGCTCGATTTCCCGGAACTTGGGAGATAATTGCCAGTCCCGAGCACTCTAAACTAATTCCTGATGGCCTTGGTTTTCAGTGAAATGGACACAGCCAAACTTTTTGAACGTTCACTTTCGAGCTTCTGGGCCGAAATATAGCCCCACTTCACTTTAAGACTGAAAGAGTAGCCGGGACCGCCCTACGCGCATGGTAATTTTGTCGAACTTCGGCTTGATTTCCTGGGACTTGGGGGATATTTTCCAGTCCCGGAAGCTCTAAACTAACTCCTGAATGCCTTGGTTTTTAGTGAAATGGACACAGGTAAAAGGAGCGCACGCTCGGTTTCCAGGTTGTAGGCCGAAATATAGCCCTACTTTATTTTAAGACTGAAAGTGTACACGAAACCGCCTTAAGCGCGTCGAAATTTTTAGCCACTATGGCTCGATATGCCAAAACTTGGGGGATATTTTCCAGTCCCGGGGACTCTAACCTTACTCTTGATGGCCTTAGTTTTCAGTAAAATGGTCACAGGTAACAGGAGCGCACGCTCGGTGTCGAGCTTCTAGGCCGAAATGTAGCCCCAGTTCATTTTAAGACTGAAAGAGTAAACGAAACTGCCGTACGCCTATCGTAATTTTAAGAAAGTATGGCGCAATTTGCCGAAACTTGGAGGATAGCTTCCAGTCTCGAGGATTCTAAACTATCTCCTGGTGGACTTAGTTCTTAGTGAAATGGACACAGGTAAAAGGAGAGCACGCTCGGTGTCGAGCTTGTAGAACCGAAATATAGCCCCACTTCATTTTCGGAGTAAACGAGTAGCCGAGACCGCCTTACGCGCATCGTGATTTTGAGCATCTTTGGCTCGATTTGCCGGAATTCGGGCAATATTTTCCAGTCCCGAGGACTCTATGTTAACTCCTGATGAACTTAGTTTTCAGTGATATGTACACAGGCAAAAGGAGCGCACGCTCGGTGTTGAGCTTCTCGGCCGAAATATAGCCCCACTTCATTTTAAGACTGAAAGAGTAGCCGAGACCGCCTTACGCGCATCGTGATTTTGAGCAACTTTGGCTCGATCTGCCAGAATTTGGGAAATATTTTCCAGTCCCAAGGACTCTAAACTAATTGCTGATGGCCTAAGATGTCAGTGAAATGGACACAGGTAAAATTAGCGCACGCCCGGTCTCGAGCTTCTAGGTCGAAATATAGCCCCCCTTAATTTTAAGACTGAAAGAGTAGCCGAGACCGCCTTACGCGCATCGTGATTTTGGGCCACTTTTGCTCGATTTCCCGCAAGTTGGCGAATAATTTAAAGTCCCGGGGACGCTAAACTAACTCCCGATGACCTTGGTTTGCAGTTTAATGAACACAGCACAAGTTTTCTAACGAACACTTTCGAGCTTTTAGGCCGAAATATAGTCCCACATCACTTACGACTTAAAGAGTAGCCGAGACCGGCGTGCGCGCATCATGATTTTGACCAACTTCGGGTCGATATTCCGGAACTTGGGAGATATTTTCCAGTCCCAGGGACTCTAAACTAACTCTTGATGGCCTTGGTTTGCAGTGAAATGCAGACAGCAAAACTTTTTCAACGCTCACCTTCAAGCTTCTGGGCCGAAATATACCCCACTTTAGTTTAATACTGAAAAAGTAGCCGAGACCGCCTTACGCGCATCGTGATTTTGACAAACTTCGGGTGGATTTCCCGGAGCCTGGGGGATATTTTCCAGTCCCTTGGACGCTAAACTAGGTGCCGATGGCCTTGTTTTGCAGTGAAATGGACACAGCAAAGCTTTTTGAAGGCTCACTTTCGAGCTTGTGGGCCGAAATATAGCCATACTTCACTTTAAGACTGAAACAGTAGCCGAGACCACGTTTCGCGCATCGTGATTTTGATCAACTTCGGCTCGATTTCCCGGAACTTGCGAAATATTTTCCAGTCCCGGGGACTCTAAACTAACTCGTGCTGGTCTTGGTTTGCAGTGAAACGGAAACAGAAAAAGTTTTTGAATGCATACTTTCGAGCTTCTGGACCGAAATAGAACCCCACTTCACTTGAAGACTGAAAGAGTAGCCGAGACCGCCTTACGTGCATCGTGATTTTGACCAACTTCGGCTCGATTTACCTGAATTTGGGGGATATTTTCCAGTGCCGAGGACTCTTAAGTAGCCCCCGATGGCCTTGGTTTCCATTGAAATAGATACAGCAAAACTTTGTGAACGCTGACTTTTGAGCTTCTGGGCCGAAATATAGCCCCACTTCACTTTAAGACTGAAAGAGTAGCCTTGGTTTTCACTGAAATGCGCACAGCATAAATTTTTCAACGCCCACTTTAGAGCTTCTGGTCCGAAATATAGCCCCACTTCACTTTAAGACTGAAAGAGTAGCCGAGATCGCCTCACGCGCATCGTGATTTTGACCATTTTCGGATCGATTTCTTGGAACTTGTGGAATATTTTCCAGTCCCGGGGACTCTAAACTAACTCCTGATTGCCTTCCTTTGCATTGAAATGGTTACAGCAAAACTTTTTGAACGCTCACTTTCGAACTTGGGGGCCGAAATATAGCCACACTTTACTTTAAGACTGAAACAGTAGCCGAGACCGCATTTCGCGCATCGTGATTTTGATCAACATTGGCTCGCTTTCCCGGAACTTGGGGAATATTTTCCAGTCCTGGGGACCCTAAACTAAGTCCTGATAGCCTTGTTTTGAAGTGAAATGGACACAGCAAAACTTTTTGAACGCTCACTTTCTAGCTTGTGGGCCGAAATATAGGCACACTTGACTTTAAGACTGAAAGAGTAGCCGAGACCACGTTACGCCCATCATGAATTTGATCAACTTCGGCTAAAATTCCCGGGACTTGGGGGATATGTTCCAGTCCCGGGGACTCTAAACTAACTCCTGATGGCCTTGGTTTGCATTGAAATGGACACAGCACACTTTTTTGAACGCACACTTTCGAGATTCTGGGCAGAAATATAGCCCCACTTCACTTAAGACTGAAAGAGTAGCCGAAACCGCCTTGCTCATATCGTGAGGTTGACAAACTTCCGGTCGATATTCCGGAACTTGGGGGATATTTTCCAGTCCCAGGAGCTCTAAGCTAACTCCTCATGGCCTTGGTTTGCAGTGTAATGGACAGAGCAAAACTTTTTGAACATTCACCTTCGAGCTTCCTGGCCGAAATAAAGCCCCACTTTACTTTAAGACTTAAAGAGTAACCGAGACCACCTTACGCGCATTGTGATTTTGACAAACTTCGGGTGGATCTCCCGGAACTTGGGGGACATTTTCCAGGCCCTTGGACGCTAAACTAAGTCCTGATGGCGTTGTTTTGCAGTGAAATGGACACAGCAAAACTTTTTAAACGCTCACTTTCGAGCTTCTGGACAGAAATATAGCCCCACTTGACTTTACGACTAAAAGGGTAGCCGAGACCGCTTTGGGAGCATCGTGATTTTGACCAACTTATGCTCGATTTACCGGAACTTGGGGAATATTTTCCAGTCCCAGGGCTGCGAAACTAACTCGTGATGGCCTTGTTTTTCAGTCAAAGAACACAGCAAAACTTTTTGAACGCTCACTTTCGGGCTTCTGGGCCGAAATATAGCCCCACTTCACTTTAAGACTGAAACAGTGGCCGATACCGCATTTCGCGCATCGTGATTTTGCTCAACTTCGGTTCGATTCCCCGGAACTTGGGCAATATTTTTCAGTCCCAGGGACTCTAAACTAACCCCTGATGGCCTTGGTTTGCAGTGAAATGGACACAGCAAAACTTTTTGAACGTTCACTTTCGGGCTTCTGGCCCGAAATATAGCCCCGCTTCACTTTAAGACAGAAAGAGTAGCCGAGACCACTTTAGGGGCATCGTGATTTTGACCAACCTCGGCTCAATTTCCCGGACCTTGGGGCATACTTTCTTGTCCCGGGGACGCTAAACTAACTCCTGATGGCCTTGGTTTGCAGTGAAATGAACACAGCAAAACTTTTTGAACGCTCACTTTCGGGCTTCTCGCCCGAAATATAGCCCCACTTCACTCTAAGACTGAAAGAGTAGCCGACACTACCTTACGCAAATCGTGATTTTGACCAACTTCGGCTCGATTTCCCGGAAGTTGGGGGATATTTTCCAGTCCCGGGGACTCTAAACTAGCTCCTGATGGCTTTGGTTTGCAGTCAAATAAACACAGGGAAACTTTTTGAACGCTCACTTTCAAGCTCCTGGCCAGGAATAAAGCCTCACTTCACTTTAAGACTGAAACAGTAAGCGAGACCGCCTAACGCGCACCGTGATTTTGACCAACTTCGGCTAAATTTCCCTGAACTTGGGGGGATATTTTCCAGTCCCGAAGACTCTTAAGTAACCCGTGATGAACTTCGTTTGCATTGGAATGGATACAGCAAAACTTTTTGAAGCTCACTTTTGAGCTTCTGGGCCGAAATATAGCCCCACTTCACTTTAAGACTGAAAGACTAGCCAAGACCGTCTTGCGCGCACCGTGATTTTGACCAACGTCTTCTCGATTTTCCGAAACTTGGGAAATATATTGCAGTCCCGGGGACTCCAAACTAACTCCTGATGGTCTTGGTTTGCAGTGAAATGGACACAGCAAATTTTTTGCAGCGCTGACTTTGGAGCTTCTGGGCCGAAATAGAGCCCCACTTCACTTTAAGACTGAAAGAGTAGCCGAGGCCGCCTTAGGCGCATCGTGATTTTGACCAACTTCGGCTTGAGTTGCCAGAACTTAAAAGATATTTTCCACTCCCGGGGACTCTAAACTAACTCATGATGGCCTTGGTTTCAGTGAAATTGAGAGAGGAAAACTTTTTGAACGCTCACTTTCGAGCTTCTGGACCGAAATATAGCCCTACTTCACTTTCAGACTCAAAGAGTAGCCGAGACCGCCTTACGCGAATCGTTATTTTGACCATTTTCGTCTCGATTTGGCGGAACTTGGAGGATATTTTCCAGTTCCGGGGACTGTAAACTACTTCCTTAGGGCCTTGCTTTGCAGTGAAATGGGCACAGCATAACTTTTTGAACGCTCACTTTCGAGCTTCTGGGCCAAAATATACAGCCACGTCACTTTAAGACTAAAAGAGTAGCCGAGACTGCTTTTCGCGCATCGTGATTTTGACAAACTTCGGCTCGATTTCCCGGAACTTGGGGGATATTTTGATGTCCCGGAGACTGTAAACTATCTCCTGATGTGGCTTGGTTCGCGGTGAAATGGACACAGCAAAACTTTTTGAACTTTCACTTTCGAGCTTCTGGGCCGAAATATAGCCCGAGTTCACTTTAAGAATGAAAGAATAGCCGAGACCGCCTTACGCGCATCGTGATTTTGACCAACTTTGGCTCGATTTCCCAGGAAATGGGGAATATTTTCCGGTACCGGGGACTCTAAAGTAACTCCTGATTGCCTTGGTTTGCATTGAAATGGAGAGAGCAAAACTTTTTCAACGCTCCCTTTCGGGCTTCTGAGCCGAAATATAGCCCCACTTCAGTTTAAGACTGAAAGAGTAGCCGAGACCGTCTTACGCGCATCGTGATTTTGACCAACTTCGGCTTGATTTCCCGAAACTTCGGGGATATATTTAAGTTCCAAGGACTCTAAACTAACCCCTGATGGCCTTGGTCTGCAGTGAAATGGACACAGCAAATTTTTGAACGCTTACTTTCGAAATTCTGGGCCGAAATATAGCCCCACTTCACTTTAAGACTAAAACAGTAGCCAAGACCGCCTTAGACGCATCGTGATTTTGACCAACTTCGGCTTGAGTTGCCAGAACTTAAGGGATATTTTTTAGTCCCGCGGACTCCAAACTAACTCATGATGGCCTTGGTTTTCAATTAAGTTGAGAGAGATAAACTTTTTGAACTTTCACTTTCTAGCTTCTCGGCCGAAATATGGCCCCAGTTCACTTTAAGAATGAAAGAGTAGCCGAGACCGCCTTACGCGCATCGTGGTTTTGACAAAATTCGGCTCGATTTCCCCGAACTTGGGCGATATTTTCCAGTCCCGAGCAGTCTAAACTAACTCCTGATGGCCTTGGTTTGCAGTGAAATGAACAAGGTAACACTTTTTGAACGCTTATTTTCGACCTTCTGGGATGAAATATAGCCCCACTTCACTTTAAGACTGAAAGAATGGGGGAGACCGCCTTACGCGCATCGTGATTTTGAGCAACTTCCGCTTGATTTTCTAGAATTTTGGCGATATTTTCAAGTCCAGCGGACTCTAAACTAACTGCTGATGGCCTTGGATTGATGTGAAATGGACGCAGGAAAACTTTTTGAACGCTCAGTTTCGAGCTTCTGGGCCGAAATACAACCGTACTTCACTTTAAGACTGAAATAGCAGCCGAGACCTCCTTACGAGCATGGTTATTTTGACCCAGTTCAGCTCGATTTCCCCGAACTTGGGGGATATTTTCCAGTCCGGGGGACTTTAAACTAACTCCTGATGTCCTTGTTTTGCAGTTAAATGCACAAAGCGTAACTTTTTAAAGGTTCACTTTCGAGCTTCTGGGCCGAAATATAGCCCCACTTTACTTTAAGACTGAAAGAGTAGCCGAGACCGTCTTAGGCGCATCGTGATTTTGACCAACTTCCGTTGGATTTCCCGGAACTTCGGGAATATATTCCAGTCCCGGGGACTCTAAACTAACTGCTGATGGCCTTGGTTTGCAGTGACATGGACACAGCACATTTTTTTGAACGCTCACTTTGGAGCTTCTGGGCCGAAATATAGCCCTACTTCACTTTAAGACTGAAAGAGTAGCCGAGACCGGCTTACGCGCATCGTAATTTTGACCAACTTCGGCTCGATTTCCCAGAAGTTGGCGAATATTTTCAATTCCCGGGGAAGCTAAACTAACTTCCGATGGCCTTAGTTTGCAGTTAAATGGACACGGCAAGACTTTTTGAACGCTCACTTTCTAGCTTATGGCTCGAAATAAAGCCCCACTTAACTTTAAGACTGAAAGAGTAGCCGAGACCGCCTTACGCGCATCGTGATTTTGGGATACTTCGGCTCGATTTCCCGGAAATAGGGGGATATTTTCCAGTCCCGGGGACTCTAAACTAACTCCTGATGGCCTTGGTTTCCAGTGAAATGGACACAGGAACACTTTTTGAACGCGCACTTTCGAGCTTGCTGGCCGAAATATAGCCCTACTTCTTTTTAAGACTGAAAGAGTAGGCGGGAGCGCCTTACGCGCATTGTGATTTTGAGGATCTTCGGCTGGATCTGGCGAAACTTGGGAGATAGTTTCCAGTCCCAAAGTCTCTAAACTCACTCCTGATTGTCTAAGATGTGAGTGAAATAGACAC
Source organism: Orbicella franksi (assembly GCF_964199315.1). NCBI lineage: Eukaryota > Metazoa > Cnidaria > Anthozoa > Scleractinia > Merulinidae > Orbicella > Orbicella franksi. The sequence continues at coordinate 238,456 of NC_138156.1, read as the reverse complement.
AAAAATTTTTGAAGCCTTACTTTCGAACTTCTGGAGTTAAATCTAAGCCCACTTTACCTTAAGACTGAAAGAGTAGCCGAGACCGCCTTAAGCGCATGGTGATTTTGAGTAACTTCGGGTGGATTTCCCGTAACTTGGGGGATATTTCCAGTTCCTTTGACGCTAAACTAAGTCGTGATGGCCTTGTTTTGCAGTAAAATGGACACAGCAAAATTTTTTGAACGCTCACTTTTGAGCTTCTGGGCCGAAATATAGCTCCACTTCACTTTAAGAGTGAAAGAGTAGCCGAGACCGCCTTACGCCCATCGTAATTTTGACCAACTTCGGCTCGATTTCCCGGAACTTGGGGGATATTTTCCAGTCCCGCGGACTCTAAAGTAACTCCTGATGGCCTTGCTCTGGAGTGAAATCAACACAGCGCAACTTTATGAACGCTCACTTTCGAGCTTCTGGGGGGAAATATTGCGCCAGTTCACTTTAAGAATGAAAGAGTAACCGGGACCGCCTTACGCGCATCGTGATGTTGACGAACTTTGGCTCGATTTCCCGGTAAATGGGGGATATTTTCCGGTACCGGGGACTCTAAAGTAACTCCTGATTTCCTCGGTTTGCAGTGAAATGGACACAGCACAACTTTTTGAACGCTTACTTTTGAGCTTCTGGGCCGAAGCATAGCCCTACTTCACTTTAAGACTGAAAGACTAGCCGAGACCGCCTTACGCGCATCGTGATTTTGGGCTACTTCGGCTCGATTTCCCGGAACTTGGGAGATAATTCCCAGTCCCGGGCACTCTAATCTAATTCCTGATGGCCTTGGTTTTCAGTGAAATGGACACAGCCAAACTTTTTGAACGTTCACTTTCGAGCTTCTGGGCCGAAATATAGCCCCACTTCACTTTAAGACTGAAAGAGTAGCCAGGACCGCCTTACGGGCATGGTAATTGTGTCGAACTTCGGCTTGATTTCCTGGGACTTGGGGGACATTTTCCAGTCCCGGAAGCTCTAAACTAACTCCTGAATGCCTTGGTTTTTTAGTGAAATGGACACAGGTAAAAGGAGCGCACGCTCGGTTTCCAGGTTGTAGGCCGAAATATAGCCCCACTTTATTTTAAGACTGAAAGTGTACACGAAACCGCCTTAAGCGCATCGAAATTTTTAGCCACTATGGCTCGATATGCCAAAACTTGGGGGATATTTTCCAGTCCCGGGGACTATACCCTAACTCTTGATGGCCTTAGTTTTCAGTAAAATGGTCACAGGTAAAAGGAGCGCACGCTCGGTGTCGAGCCTCTAGGCCGAAAAATGGCCCCAGTTCATTTTAAGACTGAAAGAGTAAACGAAACTGCCGTACGCCTATCGTAATTTTAAGAAAGTATGGCGCAATTTGCCGAAACTTGGAGGATAGCTTCCAGTCTCGAGGATTCTAAACTATCTCCTGATGGACTTAGTTCTTAGTGAAATGGACACAGGTAAAAGGAGCGCACGCTCGGTGTCGAGCTTGTAGAACCGAAATATAGCCCCACTTCATTTTCGGAGTAAACGAGTAGCCGAGACCGCCTTACGCGCATCGTGATTTTGAGCATCTTTGGCTCGATTTGGCGGAATTCGGGCAATATTTTCCAGTCCCGAGGACTCTATGTTAACTCCTGATGAACTTAGTTTTCAGTGATATGTACACAGGCAAAAGGAGCGCACGTTCGGTGTTGAGCTTCTCGGCCGAAATATAGCCCCCCTTAATTTTAAGACTGAAAGAGTAGCCGAGACCGCCTTACGCGCATCGTGATTTTGGGCCACTTTTGCTCGATTTCCCGCAAGTTGGCGAATAATTTAAAGTCCCGGGGACGCTAAACTAACTCCCGATGACCTTGGTTTGCAGTTTAATGAACACAGCAAAACATTCTGAACGCTCACCTTCGAGCTTCAGTGCCGCAATATAGCCCTACTTAAATTTAAGACTGAAAGAATAACCGAGAGCCCGTTACGCGCATCGTAATTTTCATCAACTTCGACGCCATTTCCTGGAACTTGGAGAATATTTTCCAGTTCCGGGGACTCTAAACTAACTCCTGATTGCCTTGGTTTGCAGTGAAATGGACACAAGAAAACTTTTTGAACGCTCACTTTCGAGCTTGTGGGCCGAAATATAGCCACACTTCACTTTAGGACTGACACAGTAGCCGAGACCATCTTACGCGCATCATGAATTTGATCAGCTTCGGCTCGATTTCCCGGGACTTGGGGGATATTCTCCAGTCCCGGGGACTCTAAACTAACTTCTGACGGCCTTGGTTTGCAGTGAAAGTGACAGAGCAAAACTTTTTAAACACTCACTTTCGAGCTTCTGGGCCGAAATATAGCCCCACTTCAATTTAAGACTGAAAGAGTAGCCGAGACCACCTTACGCACATCGTGATTTTGACCAACTACGGCTCGATTTACCGGAACTTGGGGGATATTTTCCAGTGCCGAGGACTCTTAAGTAACCCCTGATGGCCTTGGTTTGCATTGAAATGGATACAGCAAAACTTTTTGAACGCTTACTTTTGAGCTTCTGGGCCGAAATATAGCCCCACCTCACTTTAAGACTGAAAGAGTAGCCGAGACCGTCTTACGCGCATCGTGATTTTGTCCAATGTCTTCTCGATTTTCCGGAACTTGGGAAATACATTCAACTCCCAGGGACTCTAAACTAACTACTGATAGCCTTGGTTTGCAATGAAATAGACACAGTAATTTTTTTTGAGCTTTGAGCTTGTGGGCCGAAATAGAGCCCCACTTCACTTTAAGACTGAAGGAGTAGCCGACACCGCCTTAAGCGCACCGTGATTTTGACCAACTTCGGCTCGATTTGGCGGAACTTGGGGGATATTTTCCAGTCCCGGGGACTCTAAACTAACTCCTGATTGTCTTGGTTTTCAGTGAAATAGACACAGCGAAACTTTTTGAACGCTCAGTCTCGAGCTTCTGGACCGAAATATAGCCCCACTTTACTTTAAGACTGAAAGAGTAGCCGAGACCGTCTTGCGCAAATCGTGATTTTCACCAACTTCGGGTCGGTTTCCCGGAACTTGGGGAATATATTCCATTTCCGCGGGCTCTAAACTAATTCCTGATGGCCTTGGTTTTCAGTGAAATGGACAAAGGCAAGCTTTTTGAACACTCTCTTTGTAGCTTCTGGGCCGAAATAGAATCCCACTTCACTTTAAGACAGAAATAATAGCGGAGACCGCCTCACGCGCATCGTGAGATAGACCAAGTGCAGCTCGATTTCACGCAACTTTTGGGATATTTTCCAGTCCGGGGAACTCTAAACTAACTCCGGATTGCCTTGGTTTGCACTGAAATACGGACAGGATAAATTTTTGAACGCCCACTTTGGAGCTTCTGGGCCGAAATATAGCCCCACTTCACTTTAAGACTGAAAGAGTAGCCGAGATCGCCTTACGCGCATCGTGATTTTGACCATTTTCGGATCGATTTCTCGGAACTTGGCGGATATTTTCCAGTCCCAGGAGCTCTAAACTAACTCCTCATGGCCTTGGTTTGCATTGAAATGGACAGAGCAAAACTTTTTGAACGCTTACCTTTGAGCTCCTGGCCGAAATAAAGCCCCATTTTACTTTAAGACTTAAAGAGTAACCGAGACCACCTTACGCGCATTGTGATTTTGACAAACTTCGGGTGGATCTCCCGGAACTTGGCGAACATTTTCCAGTCCCTTGGACGCTAAACTATGTCCTGATGGCCTTGTTTTGCAGTGAAATGGAGACAGCAAAACTTTTTGAACGCTCACTTTCGAGCTTGTGGGCCGAAATATAACCCACTTTACTTTAAGACTGAAACAGTAGCCGAGACCGCATTTCGCGCATCGTGATTTTGATCAGCTTCGGCTCGCTTTCCCGGAACTTGGGGAATATTTTCCAGTCCCGAGAACCCTAAACTAACTTTTGATAGCTTTGGTTTGCAGTGAAATGCACAGAGCAAAACTTTTTGAACGCTCAGTTTAGAGCTTCTGGACAGAGATATAGCCCCACTTCACTTTAAGACTGAAAGGGTAGCCGAGACCGCTTTGGGAGCATCGTGATTTTGACCAACTTCAGCTCGACTTACCGGAACTTGGGGAATATTTTCCAGTCCCAGGCACGCTAAACTAACTCGTGATGGCCTTGTTTTTCCGTCAAAAACACAGGAAAACTCTTTGAACGCTCACTTTCGGGCTTCTGGGCCGAAATATAGCCGCACTTCACTTTAAGACTGAAACAGTAGCCGATACCGCATTTCGCGCATCGTGATTTTGATCAACTTCGGTTCGATTTCCCGGAACTTAAGCAATAGTTTTCAGTCCCGGGGACTCTAAACTAACCCCTGATGGCTTTGGTTTGCAGTCAAATAAACACAGGGAAACTTTTTGAACGCTCACTTTCAAGCTCCTGGCCAGCAATAAAGCCTCACTTCACTTTAAGACTGAAACAGTAAGCGAGACCGCCTAACCCGCACCGTGATTTTGACCAACTTCGGCTAAATTTCCCTGAACTTGGGGGGATAATTTCCAGTCCCGAAGACTCTTAAGTAACCCCTGATGGCCTTCGTTTGCATTGAAATGGATACAGCAAAACTTTTTGAAGCTCACTTTTGAGCTTCTGGGCCGAAATATAGCCCCACTTCACTTTAAGACTGAAAGACTAGCCAAGACCGTCTTGCGCGCATCGTGATTTTGACCGTCTTCTCGATTGTCCGAAACTTGGGAAATATATTGCAGTCCCGGCGACTCTAAACTAACCCCTGATGGCCTTGGTTTGCAGTGAAATGGACACATCAAATTTTTTGCAGCGCTGACTTTGGAGCTTCTGGGCCGAAATAGAGCCCCACTTCACTGTAAGACTGAAAGAGTAGCCGAGGCCGCCTTAGGCGCATCGTGATTTTGACCAACTTCGGCTTGAGTTGCCAGAACTTAAAAGATATTTTCCACTCCCGGGGACTCTAAACTAACTCATGATGGCCTTGGTTTTCAGTGAAATTGAGAGAGGAAAACTTTTTGAACGCTCACTTTCGAGCTTCTGGACCGAAATATAGCCCTACTTCACTTTCAGACTCAAAGAGTAGCCGAGACCGCCTTACGCGAATCGTTATTTTGACCAACTTCGTCTCGATTTGGCGGACCTTGGAGGATATTTTCCAGTTCCGGGGACTGTAAACTACTTCCTTAGGGCCTTGCTTTGCAGTGAAATGGGCACAGCATAACTTTTTGAACGCTCACTTTCGAGCTTCTGGGCCGAAATATACAGCCACGTCACTTTAAGACTAAAAGAGTAGCCGAGACTGCTTTACGCGCATCGTGATTTTCACAAACTTCGGCTCGATTTCCCCGAACTTGGGGGATATTTTGATGTCCCGGAGACTGTAAACTATCTCCTGATGTGGCTTGGTTCACGGTGAAATAAACACAGCAAAACTTTTTGAACTTTCACTTTCGAGCTTCTGGGCCGAAATATAGCCCGAGTTCACTTTAAGAATGAAAGAATAGCCGAGACCGCCTTACGCGCGTCGTGATTTTGACCAACTTTGGCTCGATTTCCCAGGAAATGGGGAATATTTTCCGGTACCGGGGACTCTAAAGTAACTCGTGATTCCCTTGATTTGCATTGAAATGGAGAGAGCAAAACTTTTTCAACGCTCCCTTTTGGGCTTCTGAGCCGAAATATAGCCCCACTTCAGTTTAAGACTGAAAGAGTAGCCGAGACCGTCTTACACGCATCGTGATTTTGACCAACTTCGGCTCGATTTCCCGAAACTTCGGTGATATATTCAAGTTCCAAGGACTCTAAACTAACTCCTGATGGCCTTGGTCTGCAGTGAAATGGACACAGCAAATTTTTTTGAACGCTTACTTTCGAAATTCTGGGCCGAAATATAGCCCCACTTCACTTTAAGACTGAAATAGTAGCCGAGACCGCCTTAGACGCATCGTGATTTTGACCAACTTCGGCTTCAGTTGCCAGAACGTAAGGGATATTTTTTAGTCCCGCAGACTCTAAACTAACTCATGATGGCCTTGGTTTTCAGTTAAATTGAGAGAGCAAAACTTTTTGAACGCTCACTTTCGAGCTTCTGGGCCGAAATATACAGCCACGTCACTTTGAGACTAAAAGAGTAGCCGAGACTGGTTTACGCGCATCGTCATTTTGACAAACTTCGGCTCGATTTCCCGGGACTTGGGATATATTTTGATGTCCCGGACACTGTAAACAATCTGCTGATTTGGCTTGGTTTGGGGTGAAATGGACACAGCAAAACATTTTGAACTTTCACTTTCGAGCTTCTGGGCCGAAATATAGCCCCAGTTCACTTTAAGAATCAAAGAGTAGCCGAGACTGCTTTACGCGCATCGTGATTTTGACAAACTTCGGCTCGATATCCCGGGACTTGGGGGATATTTTGATGTCCTGGACACTGTAAACAATCTGCTGATGCGGGATGGTTTGCGGTGAAATGGACACAGCAAAACGTTTTGAACTTCTACTTTGGAGCTTCTGGGCCGAAATATAGCCCCAGTTCACTTTAAGAGCCAGTGCCCATAATTATGGACCAAACAACGGCACAAGTCGAAAAATCGATTTTGCTCATCTTTTGCCCATAGATTGGCCTTAGCTAGTAAATAAACGGACCATAGTTAGTTTCTGCTAATGCAGCTTTTTTGGGGAGAAATTTGCGAAAAATGATTTTTTTCCGATTAGGCTCAAAATCTACTTCCCGTTTTGCTGAATTTTCCGAATATTTGTTTGCTTCGTGCTCCGCAGAACAGCTACTTGAGAATCTTTGAATGGTCTTTACATTCAGCTCAGGTCTTCATGGTATGACTGAGCGAAAAATAAAATAAATCGAGGCTTCGTTTCAGCCTGAAACGAGATCGAACACGAACGGAAAATATTACGATGTGTTTCAAACGAATTATAGCACTAAAATATCGCCATATTTTTCTATGGGCTATAACTTTAAATGCCATAAAAACACTTTATACGGGTTAACTGTACACCCACCTGTTTGAAAATCAAAAAATATCTCTGGGCAAATGGTTTTAAGTCGCCCGCCTTGGCCTGTGCTTCTCATGAATTTTTCCCTGAACCGCCGTGAGAATGTAAACAATTGCGTGACTCTGGCGGTCACCCTGAATACATAATTCGTTTCCAACAAACCGCAGATGGCTATCTTAGAACATTTGGGTGAAAAATGAAAAACATAATGGACCACTTTTAACGTTTATATTTTGAAAGTCATCGCTTTGGAAATTTCGTTAATTGAAAACGCCAATCAAAAGCAATTTACTCGGAGTTCGGGTGTTACTGCTATGTCGTTTTAGGCTGTCGTTCTTTCTCTGATCATTTTAATTACAAGAACGAGTTCTAGAAAGAAAATCGTTCTAAGTTCATTTGTTAAGCGTAATGAAAAGTTGATATTGTTGGTTTGTAGCCTCACGTGATCTGAAGGAACGCTACAGTGATTAAATTTGCATTTGTTGATTTCGACGGATCGATTTTCGGTTAAACCTTTTTATTTGTGCCAGCACATTTAGTGCTTTTTCTCCTGCTAAAAAGTCGGAAAAAGTAAAGTAAACAAATCCTAAAAGTCATAAATAAGAGGCATCGACAGTGCGAGTGTCTCGGTAAGCTGTTAATTTGAACAATTACTGTGCTGGACGGATTGCTTTCCTGGTTACCCACGTACTATACATAGTTCATTGTGCGCGAATGTTTCTGTTTCAAACAACTGAAATGCTCAGTGCTTTTTCCTTTTTTTCTTCAGTCTTAAAACTTAAGGTTAAAGTTAGGCTAAACCCTAAACTGTTTTGGCGGCCAACCTATTTTTGGCTAATTGCTTAATCAAATTATATATATATTTCATTGAAATTCGCTCCTCTGTGACCGACTTCCGCGAACAAAACAAGATGGATGTTCGCTGTTCATTTAAGACTACAATCCTGGTCAAAAGTGTTGGGACAGCTACGGCAGATGACTTCACAGGCAGCCTCTCTTAAGACCAAAACTGCGCAAGCCCGCCTACCCCCTCCCCCTGTCAATGTTGATAAAAATCTTGAAGAAAAAAATCCTTGACAATAGCCTCAGAATAGCCTCGTTTCAAGAGTTGTTCACCTCCTAGAACAGTATTCTCGAACTAAAGAGACGATAAGATAGATATTCACGTCTTATTCCAATAATAGCGATTTTTCAGCAATCGCGTTTGGTTCCAACACAACTGTCTAACCACTTTCTATTGTCCCTTTTTCCTTTTTTCCCACATCCAATCTAGTCTTCAGAATAGCTTCATTTTCATGCAACATTGCTAGGGGAGAGGGGGGTCAATTGTACTTGCTTCCATTCATCTTTTGTTCTAAAACGTTAAGGACGTAGTTGAAATCGTGGGTTTCAGCGCGCAAAAATGGGAGGTGTCCCAACAACTTATGGCCAGGATTGCAGGTTTACACTAGAGGAAATTGTTCCGGATTCGTGATGAATCCAGAATGTTTTAGTGCCGGATTGATTTTGCCATTTACACAAAAGTGGACGAAACCGAAAAAAACCCCCCGGTTTGGTCGTGTCTCCGGAGATTTTGAATCCGGAATTTAAAGTGAGAACTTTGAATCCGAAAACTTTTGAATCCGGAGAGTTTTGTCGTGTGAACGATTTTCTCTCGAATCCAGATATTTTTCCGCCTGTGATCTTTTGAGTTTGCGGTGGGACGAAAATGGCGGATTACATGATCCAGTCGTAGTCGAGTCGTAGGCGCATTGATGGCCATTTGATGGCGGTCGCTGGGTGATTACCTCGTGCTGTTTCAGGTGTAGGTAATCACTTTTATAATGGGTAATGCCATACTCCTCAGAAACCGTGCCCAATTTATACTTTACTGCGCAGATGACGACGATGGCACGATCGAAAACCTCGACGGTTTTCGACCCTAAACCCTAAGTAAATACCTGGAGGAACCTGGCATGATGGACAACAGTACCGTGGTCAGCGAGTTGAAAGAAAACTTCAGACTGTCTCAACCTACCCCTAGCCTTATTTTCGGAGGCATTTTGTTTCTCGTTGTCGAGGCAACAAACTGCTTGTTAACCATTCCATCATGAATGTTCCCGGAGTTATCGTCGTGTATAAACGATTAAGAATCCGAATATCCTTTCACTGTAAACCCCTACTAATCCGAATACTCTAAAATTGATGAATTCGGGAACTCCTTTATTGTAAACCTAGTCCTAGATCGACCACTGTAATGTTTATTTGTCTACCAGTGTTTTGATCTGCAAATTTCAGTTAATTGATCAAACAACCAAAGTAGAAAGGATGGATTTTTTTCCCAGTATGATTGAAACTTAAACGCAATTTCTTCCTCGGCTAATTCAATTCAAGAAATTCCGGGTTTTCTAGCTGAGTTTGAGCATATTGTGTAGGTACAAATTTTCTACACAGCTAGAAGAGCTGAGATGCCGTCACGCAGTTAGTAATCTATAGAAATTATGGTATTTCCACTTGACTTTATTTGTCAGTCAATAAATCATAGAGGATTCGTTAAGTGTATCTCTGAAACTGCTACTGTGTTGTAAGCTATCAGTGAAATCAATAAAATAAACAAGTGTTAAAATCATTTCCCGGAGTACTGTAGTAACGTTCTTTATCATGGATGTCGTGGGTGTCGCAATGCAAATGAAAAAACATATATATTTATACTAAGTTAAACAAAGAAAACAAAAACAAAAAACAACAAAAAAACATTTTCCATTATTTTATCCACACAACGTTTCAAAAATTGCTTTCATCGGATTGCTGGAAACGAATATTTTACTCGAGAGTGGCTATCCGCGTCACGCAATTGCTTACATTCCAACGGCGGATTTTGGGCAAAATCTATGAGAAACACAGGCCAAGGCGGGCGACTTGAAGCCATTTGCCCAGAGATATTTTTTGATATCCTAACAGGTGGTTGTATATTTAACCCGTAGAAAGTGTTTTTATGGTATTTAAAGTTATAGCCCATAGAAAAATATGGCGATGTTTTTAAGCAATAATTCTCTTGCGACATACTGTAAAATTTTGCGTTTCAGTTTTACCTCTTTTCGGGCTCAAAACTAACTTTGATTTATTTTATTTTTCGCTCAGTCATACTACCAAGACCTGAACTGAATATAAAATCCATTGAAAGATTCTCAAGTAGTTGTTCTGCGGAGCGCGAAGCAATCAAATATTCGGAAAATTCAGCAAAACCGGAAGTAGATTTTGAGCCCAGTCGGGTCGGAATCGTTTTTGGCGTATTTCTACCAAAGAAAGCTGTATTAGCAGAAACTAACTATAGTCCGTTTCTATTCTTACTAGGACCTATCTATGGACAAAATACAAGCGAAATCAATTTTTCGACCTGCGCCATTGATAGGCGATTTAGGTCCTTTTTTATAGGCATTCACTCTTAAGAATCAAAGAGTAGCCGAGACCGCCTTACGCGCATCGTGATTTTGACAAACTTCGGCTCGATTTCCCCGAACTTGGGCGATATTTTCCAGTCCCGAGCAGTCTAAACTAACTCCTGATGGCCTTGGTTTGCAGTGAAATGAACACAGCAAAACTTTTTGAACTTTCACTTTCGAGCTTCTGGGCCGAAATATAGCCCCAGTTCACTTTAAGAATCAAAGAGTAGCCGAGACCGCCTTACGCGCATCGTGATTTTGACAAAATTCGGCTCGATTTCCCCGAACTTGGGCGATATTTTCCAGTCCCGAGCAGTCTAAACTAACTCCTGATGGCCTTGGTTTGCAGTGAAATGAACAAGGTTACACTTTTTGAACGCTTATTTTCGAGCTTCTGGGATGAAATATAGCCCCACTTCACTTTAAGACTGAAAGAGTAGGCGAGACCGCCTTACGCGCATCGTGATTTTGAGCAACTTCCGCTCGATTTTCTAGAATTTTGGCGATATTTTCAAGTCCCGGGGACTCTAAACTAACTCCTGATGGCCTTGGTTTGATGTGAAATGGACGCAGGAAAACTTTTTGAACGCTCAGTTTCGAGCTTCTGGGCCGAAATACAACCGTACTTCACTTTAAGACTGAAATAGTAGCCGAGACCTCCTTACGAGCATCGTGATTTTGACCCAGTTCAGCTCAATCTCCCACAACTAGGGGGATATTTTCCAGTCCGGGGGACTTTAAACTAACTCCTGATGGCCTTGGTTTGCAGTTAAATGCACAAAGCGTAACTTTTTAAAGGTTCACTTTCGAGCTTCTGGGCCGAAATATAGCCCCACTTTACTTCAAGACTGAAAGAGTAGCCGAGACCGTCTTACGCGCATCGTGATTTTGACCAACTTCCGTTCGATTTCCCGGAACTTCGGGGATATATTCTAGTCCCGCGGACTCTAAACTAACTGCTGATGGCCTTGGTTTGCAGTGAAATGGACACAGCACATTTTTTTGAACGCTCACTTTCGAGCTTCTCGGCCGAAATATAGCCCTACTTCACTTTAAGACTGAAAGAGTAGCCGAGACCGCCTTACGCCCATCGTAATTTTGACCAACTTCGGCTCGATTTGCCGGAAGTTGGCGAATATTTTCAATTCCCGCGGAAGCTAAACTAACTTCCGATAGCCTTAGTTTGCAGTTAAATGGACATGGCAAAACTTTTTGAACGCTCACTTTCGAGCTTATGGCTCGAAATAAAGCCCCACTTAACTTTAAGACTGAAAGAGTAGCCGAGACCGCCTTACGCGCATCGTGATTTTGATCAACTTTGGCTCGATTTCGCGGGAAATGGGGGATATTTTCCGGTACCGCGGACTCTAAAGTAACTCCTGATTTCCTCGGTTTGCAGTGAAATGGACACAGCACAACTTTTTGAACGCTCACTTTTGAGCTTCTGGGCCGAAGCATAGCCCTACTTCACTTTAAGACTGAAAGACTAGCCGAGACCGCCTTACGCGCATCGTGATTTTGCGCTACTTCGGCTCGATTTCCCGGAACTTGGGAGATAATTCCCAGTCCCGGGCACTCTAAACTAACTCCTGATAGCCTTGGTTTTCAGTGAAATGGACACAGCCAAACTTTTTGAACGTTCACTTTCGAGCTTCTGGGCCGAAATATAGCCCCACTTCACTTTAAGACTGAAAGAGTAGCCGGGACCGCCCTACGCGCATGGTAATTTTGTCGAACTTCGGCTTGATTTCCTGGGACTTGGGGTATATTTTCCAGTCCCGGAAGCTCTAAACTAACTCCTGAATGCCTTGGTTTTTAGTGAAATAGACACAGGTAAAAGGAGCGCACGCTCGGTTTCCAGGCCGAAATATAGCCCCACTTTATTTTAAGACTGAAAGTGTACACGAAACCGCCTTAAGCGCATCGAAATTTTTAGCCATTATGGCTCGATATGCCAAAACTTGGGGGATATTTTCCAGTCCCGGGGACTGTAACCTTACTCTTGATGGCCTTAGTTTTCAGTAAAATGGTCACAGGTAACAGGAGCGCACGCTCGGTGTCGAGCTTCTAGGCCGAAATGTAGCCCCAGTTCATTTTAAGACTGAAAGAGTAAACGAAACTGCCGTACGCCTATCGTAGTTTTAAGAAAGTATGGCTCAATTTGCCGAAACTTGGAGGATAGCTTTCCGTCTCGAGGATTCTAAACTATCTCCTGATGGACTTAGTTCTTAGTGAAATGGACACAGGTAAAAGGAGAGCACGCTCGGTGTCGAGCTTGTAGAACCGAAATATAGCCCCACTTCATTTTCGGAGTAAACGAGTAGCCGAGACCGCCTTACGCGCATCGTGATTTTGAGCATCTTTGGCTCGATTTGCCGGAATTCGGGCAATATTTTGCAGTCCCGAGGACTCTATGTTAACTCCTGATGCACTTAGTTTTTAGTGATATGTACACAGGCAAAAGGAGCGCACGCTCGGTGTTGAGCTTCTCGGCCGAAATATAGCCCCACTTCATTTTAAGACTGAAAGAGTACCCGAGACCGGCTTACGCGAATCGTGATTTTGAGCAACTTTGGCTCGATCTGTCAGAATTTGGGAAGTATTTTCCAGTCCCAAGGACTCTAAACTAACTCCTGATGGCCTAAGATGTCAGTGAAATGGACACAGGTAAAATTAGCGCACGCCCGGTCTCGAGCTTCTAGGTCGAAATATAGCCCCCCTTAATTTTAAGACTGAAAGAGTAGCCGAGACCGCCTTACGCGCATCGTGATTTTGGGCAACTTTTGATCGATTTCCCGGAAGTTGGCGAATAATTCAGAGTCCCGGGGACGCTAAACTAACTCCCGATGACCTTGCTTTGCAGTTTAATGAACACAGGAAAACATTCTGAACGCTCACCTTCGAGCTTCAGTGCCGCAATATAGCCCTACTAAAATTTAAGACTGAAAGAATAACCGAGAGCTCGTTACGCGTATCGTAATTTCCATAAACTTCGACGCCATTTCCTGGAACTTGGAGAATATTTTCCAGTTCCGGGGACACTAAACTATATCCCGATTGCCTTGGTTTGCAGTCAAATGGACACAGCAAAACTTTTTGAAGGCTCACTTTCGAGCTTGTGGGCCTAAATATAGCCACACTTCACTTTAAGACTGAAACAGCAGCCGAGACCGCGTTACGCGCATCGTGATTTTGAGCAACTTCTGCTCGCTTTCCTGGAACTTGGGGAATATTTTGCAGTCCCTGGGACTCTAAACTAACTCCTGATGGCCATGGTTTGCAGTGAAATTCACACAGCACAAGTTTTTGAACGAACACTTTCGAGCTTTTAGGCCGAAATATAGTCCCACATCACTTACGACTTAAAGAGTAGCCGAGACCGGCGTGCGCGCATCGTGATTTTCACCAACTTCGGGTCGATATTCCGGAACTTGGGGGATATTTTCTAGTCCCAGGGACTCTAAACTAACTCTTGATGGTCTTGGTTTGCAGTGAAATGGAGACAGCAAAACTTTTTGAACGCTCACCTTCAAGCTTCTGGGCCCAAATATAGCCCACTTTACTTTAATACTGAAAAAGTAGCCGAGACCGCCTTACGCGCATCGTGATTTTGACAAACTTCGGGTGGATTTCCCGGAACTTGGGAGATATTTTCAAGTCCCTTGGACGCTAAACTAGGTGCCGATGGCCTTGTTTTGCAGTGAAATGGACACAGCAAAGCTTTTTGAAGGCTCACTTTCGAGGTTGTGGGCCGAAATATAGCCATGCTTCAATTTAAGACTGAAACAGTAGGCGAGACCACGTTTCGCGTATCGTGATTTTGATCAACTTCGGCTCGATTTCCCGGAACTTGCGAAATATTTTCCAGTCCCGGGGAGTCTAAAGTAACTCGTGCTGGTCTTGGTTTGCAGTGAAACGGAAACAGGAAAAGTTTTTGAACGCATACTTTCGAGCTTCTGGACCCAAATAGAGCCCCACTTCACTTGAGGACTGAAAGAGTAGCCGAGACCGCCTTACGTGCATCGTGATTTTGAGCAACTTCGGCTCGATTTGCCGGAACTAAGGGCATATATTCCAGTTCTGAGGACTCTAAACTACTTCCTGATGGCCTTGGTTTGCAGTAAAATGGACCCAGCGAAACTTGTTGAACGCTCAAAAGCTTCTGGGCCAAAAATATAGCCCCCATTACTTTAACACTGAAAGAGTAGCCGAGACCGCCTTACAGGCATCGTGATTTTGAGAAACTTCGGGTTGATTTCCCGGAACTTGAGGGATACTTTCCAGTCCCGGGGACTCTCAACTAACTCCTGCTTGTCTTGGTTTGCAGTGAAATGGACACAGCGAAAGTTTTTGAAGGCTCACTCTCGAGCTTCTGGGCCGAGATAGAGCCCCATTTTACTTTAAGACTGAAAGAGTAGGCGAGACCGTCTTGAGCGAATCGTGATTTTGACCAATTTCGCGTTTATTTCCCGAAACTTGGGGGATATATTCCAGTCAAAGGGACTCTACGGTAACTCCTGATGGCCTTGGTTTTCAGTGAAATGGACAGAGCACAACTTTGGAGCTTCTGGGCAGAAATATAGCCCCACTTTACTTTAAGACTGAAAGAGTAGATGAGACCGCCTGACGCGCGTCGTAATTTTGACGAACTTCGAATGGATTTCCCGGAACTTGGGGGATATTTTGCAGTCCCTTGGACGCTAAACTAAGTGCTGATGACCTTGTTTTGAAGTAAAATGGACACGACAAAACTTTATGAACGCTCACTTTCTAGCTTGTGGGCCGAAATATAGCCACACTTCACTTTAGGACTGACACAGTAGCCTAGACCACGTTACGCGCATCGTGAATTTCATCAACTTGGGCTGGATTTCCCGGGACTTGGGGGATACTCCCCAGTCCCGGGGACTCTAAACTAACTTCTGATGGCCTTGGTTTGCACTGAAAGTGACAGAGCAAAACTTTTTAAACACTCACTTTCGAGCTTCTGGGCAGAAATATAGCCCCACATCACTTTAAGACTGAAAGAGTAGCCGAGACCACCTTACGCACATCGTGATTTTGACAACCTTCGGCTGGATTTACCGGAACTTGGGGGATATTTTCCAGTCCCGAGGACTCTTAAGTAACCCCTGATGGCCTTGGTTTACATTGAAATGGATACAGCAAAACTTTTTGAACGCTCACTTTTGAGCTTCTGGGCCGAAATATAGCCCCACTTCACTTTAAGACTGAAAGAGTAGCCGAGACCGTCTTACGCGCGTCGTGATTTTAACCAACGTCTTCTCGATTTTCCGGAACTTGAGAAATACATTCCACTACCGGGGACTCTAAACTAACTACTGATAGCCTTGGTTTGCAGTGAAATAGACACAGTAATTTTTTTGAGCTTTGAGCTTGTGGGGCGAAATAGAGTCCCACTTCACTTTAAGACTGAAGGAGTAGCCGACACCGCCTTAAGCGCACCGTGATTTTGACCAACTTCGGCTCGCTTTGCCGGAACTTGGGGGATATTTTCCAGTCCCGGGGACTCTAAACTAACTCCTGATTCTGTTGGTTTTCAGTGAAATGGACACAGCGAAACTTTTTGAACGCTCACTCTCGAGTTTCTGGACCGAAATATAGCCCCACTTTACTTTAAGACTGAAAGAGTAGCCGAGACCGTCTTGCGCAAATCGTGATTTTGACCAACTTCGGGTCGGTTTCCCGGAACTTGGGGGATATATTCCATTTCCGCGGGCTCAAAACTAACGCCTGATGGCCTTGGTTTTCAGTGAAATGGACAAAGGAAAGCTTTTTGAACACTCTCTTTGTAGGTTCTGGGCCGAAATAGAATCCCACTTCACTTTCAGACTGAAATAGTAGCCGAGACCGCCTCACGCGCATCGTGAGTTAGACCAAGTTCAGCTTGATTTCACGCAACTTTTGAGATATTTTCCAGTCCGGGGGACCCTAAACTAACTCTGGATGGCCTTGGTTTTCACTGAAATGCGCACAGCATAAATTTTTGAACGCCCACTTTGGAGCTTCTGGGCCGAAATATAGCCCCACTTCACTTTAAGACTGAAAGAGTAACCGAGATCGCCTTACGCGCATCGTGATTTTGACTATTTTCGGATAGATTTCTAGGAACTTGGGGGATATTTTCCAGTCCCGGGGACTCTAAACTAACTCCTGATCGCCTTGCTTTGCATTGAAATGGACAGAGAAAAACTTTTTGAACGCTCAGTTTCGAGCTTGTGGGCCGAAATATAGCCACACTTTACTTTAAGACTGAAACAGTAGCCGAGACCGCATTTCGCGCATCGTGATTTTGATCAACATTGGCTCGCTTTCCCGGAACTTGGGGAATATTTTCCAGTCCTAGGGACCCAAACTAAGTCCTGATGGCCTTGTTTTGAAGTGAAACGGACACAGCAAAACTTTTTGAACGCTCACTTTCTAGCTTGTGGGCCGAAATAAAGCCCCACTTTACTTTAAGACTTAAAGAGTAACCGAAACAACCTTACGCGCATTGTGATTTTGACAAACTTCGGGTGGATCTCCCGGAACTTGGGGAACATCTTCCAGTCCCTTGGACGTTAAACTAAGTCCTGATGGCCTTGTTTTGCAGTGAAATGGAGACAGCAAAACTTTTTGAACGCTCACCTTCAAGCTTCTGGGCCCAAATATAGCCCACTTTACTTTAATACTGAAAAAGTAGCCGAGACCGCCTGACGCGCATCGTGATTTTGACAAACATCGGGTGGATTTCCCGGAACTTGGGGGATATTTTCCAGTCCCTTGGACGCTAAACTAGGTGCCGATGGCCTTGTTTTGCAGTGAAATGGACACAGCAAAGCTTTTTGAAGGCTCACTTTCGAGGTTGTGGGCCGAAATATAGCCATACTTCACTTTAAGACTGAAACAGTAGCCGGGACCACGTTTCGCGTATCGTGATTTTGATCAACTTCGGCTCGATGTCCCGGAACTTGCGAAATATTTTCCAGTCCCGGGGAGTCTAAAGTAACTCGTGCTGGTCTTGGTTTGCAGTGAAACGGAAACAGGAAAAGTTTTTGAACGCATACTTTCGAGCTTCTGGACCCAAATAGAACCCCACTTTACTTGAAGACTGAAAGAGTAGCCGAGACCGCCTTACGTGCATCGTGATTTTGAGCAACTTCGGCTCGATTTGCCGGAACTAAGGGGATATATTCCAGTTCTGAGGACTCTAAACTACTTCCTGATGGCCTTGGTTTGCAGTAAAATGGACCCAGCGAAACTTTTTGAACGCTCAATTTCGAGCTTCTGGGCCAAAATATAGCCCCCCATTCCTTTAACACTGAAAGAGTAGCCGTGACCGCCTTACGTGCATCGTGATTTTGACAAACTTCGGGTTGATTTCCCGGAACTTGGGGGATATTCTCCAGTCCCGGGGACTCTCAACTAACTCCTGCTTTTCTTGGTTTGCAGTGCAATGGACACAGCGAAAGTTTTTAAACGCTCACTCTCGAGCTTCTGGGCCGAAATAGAGCCCCATTTTACTTTAAGACTGAAAGAGTAGGCGAGGACGTCTTGAGCGAATCGGGATTTTGACCAATTTCGCATTTATTTCCCGAAACTTGGGGGATATATTCCAGTCAAAGGGACTCTACAGTAACTCCTGATGGCCTTGGTTTTCAGTGAAATGGACAGAGCACAACTTTGGAGCTTCTGGGCAGAAATATAGCCCCACTTTACTTTAAGACTGAAAGAGTAGATGAGACCGCCTTACGCGCATCGTAATTTTGACGAACTTCGAATGGATTTCCCGGAACTTGGGGGATATTTTGCAGTCCCTTGGACGCTAAACTAAGTCCTGATGGCCTTGTTTTGAAGTAAAATGGACACAACAAAACTTGTTGAACGCTCCCTTTCTAGCTTCTGGGCCAAAATATAGCCCCCCATTACTTTAACACTGAAAGAGTAGCCGAGACCGCCTTACGTGTGTCGTGATTTTGACAAACTTTGGGTTGATTTCCCGGAACTTGGGGGATATTCTCCAGTCCCGGGGACTCTAAACTAACTTCTGATTGCCTTGGTTTGCACTGAAAGTGACAGAGCAAAGCTTTTTAAACACTCACTTTCGAGCTTCTGGGCCGAAATATAGCCCCACTCCACTTTAAGACTGAAAGAGTAGCCGAGACCACGTTACGCACATCGTGATTTTGACCAACTTCGGCTCGATTTACCGGAACTTGGGGGATATTTTCCAGTCCCGAGGACTCTTAAGTAACCCCTGATGGCCTTGGTTTGCATTGAAATGGATACAGCAAAACTTTTTGAACGCTCACTTTTGAGCTTCTGGGCCGAAATATAGCCCCACTTCACTTTAAGACTGAAAGAGTAGCCGAGACCGTCTTACGCGCATCGTGATTTTGACCAACGTCTTCTCGATTTTCCGGAACTTGGGAAATACATTTCACTCCCGGGGACTCTAAACTAACTACTGATAGCCTTGGTTTGCAGTGAAATAGACACAGTAATTTTTTTTGAGCTTTGAGCTTGTGGGCCGAAATAGAGCCCCACTTCACTTTAAGAGTGACGGAGTAGCCGACACCGCCTTAAGCGCACCGTGATTTTGACCAACTTCGGCTCGATTTGGCGGAACTTGGGGGATATTTTCCAGTCCCGGAGACTCTAAACTAACTCCTGATTGTCTTGGTTTTCAGTGAAATGGACACAGCGAAACTTTTTGAACGCTCACTCTCGAGCTTCTGGGCCGAAAAAGAATCCCACTTCACTTTCAGACTGAAATAGTAGCCGAGACCGCCTCACGCGCATCGTGAGTTAGACCAAGTTGAGCTCGATTTCACGCAACTTTTGGTATATTTTCCAGTCCGGGTGACTCTAAACTAACTCCGGATGGCCTTGGTTTGCGTTGAAATGCGCAGAGCATAAATTTTGGAACGCCCACTTTGGAGCTTCTGGGCCGAAATATAGCCCCACTTCACTTGAAGACTGAAAGAGTAGCCGAGATCGCCTTACGTGCATCGTGATTTTGACCATTTTCGGATCGATTTCTCGGAACTTGGGGGATATTTTCCAGTCCCGCGGACTCTAAACTAACTCCTGATCGCCTTGCTTTGCATTGAAATGGACAGAGCAAAACTTTTTGAACGCTCACTTTCGAGCTTGTAGGCCGAAATATAGCCACACTTTACTTTAAGACTGAAACAGTAGCCGAGACCGCATTTCGCGCATCGTGATTTTGATCAACTTCGGCTCGCTTTCCCGGAACTTGGGGAATATTTTCCAGTCCTGGGGACCCTAAACTAAGTCGTGATGGCCTTGTTTTGAAGTGAAATGGACACAGCAAAACTCTTTGAACGCTCACTTTCTAGCTTGTGGGCCGAAATATAGGCACACTTGACTTTAAGACTGAAGCAGTAGCCGAGACCACGTTACGCGCATCATGAATTTTGATCAACTTCGGCTCCAATTTCCGGGACTTGGGGGATATGTTCCAGTTCCGGGGACTCTAAACTAACTCCTGATGGCCTTGGTTTGCATTGAAATGGACACAGCACAATTTTTTGAACGCACACTTTCAAGATTCTGGGCCGAAATATAGCCCCACTTCACTTAAGACTGAAAGAGTAGCCGAGACCGCCTTGCTCGCACCGTGAGTTTGACAAACTTCCGGTCGATATTCCGGAACTTGGGGGTTATTTTCCAGTTTCAGCAACTCTCAACTAACTCCTCATGGCCTTGGTTTGCAGTGAAATGGACAGAGCAAAACTTTTTGAACGCTCACCTTCGAGCTTCCTGGCCGAAATAAAGCCCCACTTTACTTTAAGACTTAAAGAGTAACCGAGACAACCTTACGCGCATTGTGATTTTGACAAACTTCGGGTGGATCTCCCGGAACTTTGGGAACATTTTCCAGTCCCTTGGACGCTAGACTATATCCTGATGGCCTTGTTTTGCAGTGAAATGGAGACAGCAAAACTTTTTGAACGCTCACTTTCGAGCTTGTGGGCCGAAATATAGCCACACTTTACTTTAAGACTGAAACAGTAGCCGAGACCGCATTTCGCGCATCGTGATTTTGATCAGCTTCGGCTCGCTTTCCCAGAACTTGGGGAATATTTTCCAGTCCTGGGGACCCTAAACTAACTTTTGATAGCTTTGGTTTGCAGTGAAATGCACACAGCAAAACTTTTTGAATGCTCACTTTCGAGCTTCTGGACAGAAATATAGCCCCACTTGACTTTAAGACTGAAAGGGTAGCCGAGACCACTTTGGGAGCATCTTGATTTTGACCAACTTCAGCTCGATTTACCGGAACTTGAGGAATATTTTCCAGTCCCACGGAGGCTAAACTAACTGGTGATGGCCTTGTTTTTCAGTCAAAGAACACAGCAAAACTTTTTGAACGCTCACTTTCGGGCTTCTGGGCCGAAATATAGCCCCAGTTCACTTTAAGACTGAAACAGTAGCCGATACCGCATTTCGCGCATCGTGATTTTGATCAACTTCGGT